>NW_027361690.1:72900000-73142500 GCF_039654945.1 Dendrobates tinctorius | reverse complement strand
TTTTATCAACTAAAATTGTCCTAAAATCTGGCTAACCAAACATCTATTTCCTTTTTGCTTTGCTCTTCCCCAATGCATACCCACTATCATGTACTGCCCATAGGAACTCTCAGTACCAGTACCACTATTCAACAGTCCTGTTGTTCAATTAATAGCAATAATAATGTGTAAGCAGTGTCTATGTCCAGTCACTGCTCATAACATCCTCAGACAATAATAAGGTCATTTCAAAGATTCTAAACTCTTTGTTCTTTATGAATTTTAACACTGGAAAAGAAAAAACCGTGTGTACTCACAGGCATAACCCAGCAAGTCATAAAGGCTTTTCAAGATTAGAATCAGGGAACAGATAGGCATTGCACAGCAAGGGCTCAATGAAAGTGCACATTTGCATTTGTTTAAATGCCCCACTACATCTTTAAAGATAAAGGGTGGTCCCATACACAAGGTTTAAATACACAACAGAGACTGAAAGCGAGCCCAGCCTGACACGTGGTGCTTTGAGCTAATACAAGGAATGTCTTATTTTGGCTGAAATTATACAGTGTGGTGCTGGCCTGACACAAGATAGAAATTCTACACACATGTCTACTAAACCGCACACATCACTGTCAGCCTCAAAGCGTCAAGTGACAGTAGTCAACATAAAACTGTGCTATGTTATAGTCACACAAAGGAAAAGAGGAATATAATACTGCCAAAATGAAATTTCCAACTCTGGCTATAACGTGGTTTATCATATCATTCCTTCAGCATAAATCTGGCATTTAAGAGGTTAACATAATTATTAAGTTTTCAATACGTTTTCTTTATTCAGGCTAAATTCCCACGATGAGTATATGGTGCGTTTTTACACTGCAGATTTGCTGCAGTATTTCAACACCAATGAGTTAAAATTTAGGTTTTTGTGCTTTTTTTTGTGAATTTTTGGACATTTGCTTTTATCACTTTTTTTTTCACTTGTGGTTTTGGTTTCTATTGATCTTTCATTTTTTCAATGTTTTGTTTGGCAAACATTGTGGAGTTATCTAGCTTTTCTAAAATTGTATCAATAAAGTTATGTGAATATTATATTTTTTTACTGCCTTTCCACAGCAGAAATACACTAAAAACACATATGCATTTTTTTTCTGTGGATTTTCCAAATCTCTTTTAAGTATATATAGATAACCCACAAGTAAAACGCACATTTACCGTAAGAGATGCTAACATGCTGTAGGTTTCAAAAACGCATCGAAGGTCAATTTCAGGAGCGTTACAAAATTGCACCAAATGCTCATTGTGGGAACTTAGCCTTAGATATTGCAAAATGTTGGGTTAAATATCAAAATTAAAAAAAAATACAATTTTTTGACTTCAATTACAGAATTTGCAATATCCTTCATTTTATCCCTCTCCTCCCCCACAAAACTTTTGTTTCTTTTGTAAAGAATCCCTAGAATTCAAATGAGTTATCTGTTCTGTGACTGCTTCATTTTCCCACACAAGACTTGTCTGTGGCTGAGGCAGGGTCCCGCAAATATACACAGAAGAAAAGAGAGCCAGCAAAAGAATTCTTTTCAGTCCCTTTTTTATGCTCAGCTACCCCCCACCCTTCCCATTTTTTTTTCTTATGACACCCCCCTACCCACTTCAGTGTTCTTTATGTTACATGATCACTCAAATTGAAGCCCAGGAGGGTCCTATAGGCAATGCATAGCATCCCTGGGAGAAAAAAGCCCCCAACAATCTATACACCAGATGTATAATGTTATATGGTCAAACTGGCAAACACAAAAGCTAAAAAACAAAAGGCGTGAATTAGGGAGAGGTATTCAAAGGCATGTTTTCAAAACAGCCCAGCCAAGTGCCTGACGAGTCCTCCAGAGACAAAATGGTTGGAAAAAAAAGGTGCTAAAGAATGAAAGAGAAAAAAGGAGTGGAAAAGCCCTCTTTTTCTAATTAGCTGAGGCCTAACAGGCACTGAATATCACAACTCTTAGGGGGTTCTGTGGCTGGTGAAATGAAAGAGGTCTGCTCTGAAGCTTGCACGCCGAGCCGCGCTTACAGTCTGCACTTCTGTGTCAGGCAGAAGCGAGCTCCCCCACTTCTCACTGTTTTGGGAGGTGACAATAAGGGACATTCTGCCAGTTCCAAGCCGGAATAAATGGTTTAATAATGGCACCATGGGATTTAATGTGTTTTAGAGGACGGCAGCCCAGAAAATGAACACAACTTCACGTGCAACATAATATTATCAGAATTCTGCAGGAATCACTCGGCTGACTCAGCATTAGATCACGGTCTACCGGGCACACCCAACTTTACAATTATATGGCGCAGATTAACCTGCCATTTGCTTCGGTGTGTGAATGCTACTTGCTTTTATGTTTCAGTGATCATAGAAAATGGTAAACTATTTTTTTTAATACACACCATCTAATCTAATAAAGGCGTTGGGCGTTATCAGACTTTGTGTTTTTACGTTGGTTTAAGGCACACGTGTTGTCTCGCTATTACATGTGATTTGTCTTTTCTTCATAGGTGGGCAAAAAGGTCACAACTACCCAATTACTGAGGTGATTAAAGGTGTTGGAAGGACGCCAGGACCCCTCCTCCATTTTCACACCCCACACACATACACACACCTCCCCTTGGTTTGTTATGAGAAATGTTGGAAATCACAGATGTTACATTCACGTTAAAATATCTTCTATAGGTGGCAGACTGCTTTCTGTGGGCAGTTTACTTTAATGGCATATGTCTGGAATCGAGAGCATCTGCAGCCCTGCTAACGCCGCCCTAGAGCTGGTGCTTGGAGCGTTTCTTAAAGAAGAAATGTTTTGTAGCAAGTATTGTGACGAGACTCACAGGGATCAGTTTACTGTATGTCGTAAATAAGGAGATATTGGATTTTATTAATATTTTGTGAAGCAATAGCAATACACGATAATGGAATCTTGTTTATAACTAATGGAGAACAGCAACCAATCATGGAACAGCGTTCTTTTTACCAAAGCAGTTTAACCCCTTAGTGACGAAGCCACTTTTTAAAATTCTGACCAATGTCACGTTATGTGGCGATAAATCTGGAATGCTTCAATAAGTCCCATTGATTTTGAGACTGTTTTTTTCATGACACATTATAATTTATGATAATGGTAAATTTAGGTTGTTATGTTTTGTGTTTATTCATAAAAAAATTCAGAAACTTGTCAAAAATGTAAAAAAAAATTGCAATTTTCAAACTTTGAATGATTATCCCTTTAATCCAGATGGTCATACCACACAAAAATAATTAAATAAATAAAATTTCCCACATGTCTGCCTTACATCAGCACAATTTTTTAAAACGCCAATTTATTTTGTTAGCCTTTTAGGAGGCTTTAAAATGTAGCAATAATTTTTCATTTTCAAGAAAATTTACAAAATGTATTTTTTTGAGGGACCTATCCAGGTTTGAAGTGACTTTGGGGGTCATATATATAGGAAAACCTCAAGCGTGATACCATTTTAAAAACGGCACCCCCTTGACATATTGAATACATTTGTCAGATAGTTTATAATTATTATTATTATTATTAATAATATTTATTGTTATAGCGCCATTTATTCCATGGCGCTTTACAGGTAAGGAGGGGTATACATAAAAACAAGTACAATAATCTTAAACAATACAAATCATAACTGGTACAGGAGGAGAGAGGACCCTGCCCGCGAGGGCTCACAATCTACAAGGGATGAGTGATAATACAGTAGGCGAGGGTAGAGCTGGTCGTGCAGCGGTTTGGTCGATCGGTGGTTACTGCAGGTTGTAGGCTTGTCGGAAGAGGTGGGTCTTCAGGCTCTTTTTGAAGGTTTCGATGGTAGGTGAGAGTCTGTTATGTTGTGGTAGAGAGTTCCAGAGTAGGGGTGATGCGCGAGAGAAATCTTGTATGCGATTGTGGGAAGAGGAGATAAGAGGGGAGTAGAGAAGGAGATCTTGTGAGGATCGGAGGTTGCGTGCAGGAAAGTACCGGGAGACGAGGTCACAGATGTATGGAGGAGACAGGTTGTGGATGGCTTTGTATGTCATGGTTAGGGTTTTGTAATGGAGTCTCTGGGCAATTGGGAGCCAGTGAAGGGATTGACAGAGGGGAGATGCTGGGGAATAGTGGGAGGACAGGTGGATTAGTCGGGCAGCAGAGTTTAGAATAGATTGGAGGGGTGCGAGAGTGTTTGAGGGGAGTCCACAAAGCAGGAGGTTGCAGTAGTCAAGGCGAGAGATGATGAGGGCATGGACTAGGGTTTTTGCAGATTCTTGGGTGAGGAATGAACGGATTCGTGAAATATTTTTGAGTTGAAGTCGGCAGGAAGTGGAAAGGGCTTGGATATGTGGTTTGAAGGAGAGATTAGCATCAAGGATTACTCCAAGGCAGCGAGCTTGTGGGACTGGGGAGAGTGGGCAGTCATTTACTGTAATTGATAGGTTCGTAGGGGGGGTCACGTGAGATGGGGGAAAGATGATGAATTCTGTTTCATCTATGTTGAGTTTCAGAAATCTAGCGGAGAAGAAGGATGAAATAGTGGACAGACATTGAGGGATTCTGGTTAGTAGGGAGGTGATATCTGGTCCAGAGATGTAGATCTGTGTGTCATCAGCGTAGAGATGATACTGAAAGCCATTAGATTCTATGAGCTGTCCCAGGCCAAAGGTGTAAATAGAGAACAGCAGGGGCCCAAGGACTGAACCTTGTGGGACTCCGACAGATAGGGGGAGAGGTGAGGAGGTGGTGTGTGAGTGGGAGACGCTGAATGTCCGGTCTGTTAGGTATGATGAGATCCAGGATAGGGCCAAGTCTGTGATGCCGAGGGATGAGAGGGTCTGTAATAATAGGGAATGGTCCACTGTGACAAAGGCAGCCGACAGGTCCAGGAGGAGGAGGACAGAGTAGTGTCGCTTGCTCTTGGCGGTTAAGAGGTCATTGGTGACCTTAGTAAGGGCAGTTTCAGTGGAGTGGTGTGACCGGAAGCCAGATTGTAAGCGGTCGAAGAGGGAGCAAGAAGAGAGATGGGAGGACAGTTCAAGGTAGACGTGTTGTTCCAGTAGCTTGGAGGCATAGGGGAGAAGTGATATAGGGCGATAGCTAGATACAGAGGATGGGTCAAGAGAGGGCTTTTTGAGGATAGGTGTGATGGAGGCATGTTTAAAGCTTGAGGGGAAAACACCAGTTGTTAGTGATAGGTTGAAGAGATGGGTTAGGGTTGGGATGAAGACTGTGGTGAGGTTTGGTATGAAGTGGGATGGGATCGGGTCGAGTGCACAGGTGGTAAGATGTGATCTTGAGAGTAGAGTGGAGAGTCGATCTTCTGTAATGGTGGAGAAGTTGGTTTTGAAGGTGGAGGGCTGGGAAGTCGGGAGGAAGGGTTCTGGGGGTTGTTGACCAAAACTTTCTCTGATGTTATCAATCTTCTGCTTGAAAAATGAGGCAAAGTCTTCAGCTGAGATGAGTGGGGAGGAAGGAGGTGCTGGGGGGTGGAGGAGAGAATTGAAGGTGTTGAATAACTGTTTAGAGTTGTGAGACAGGGAGGATATGAGAGATGAGAAGTAGGTTTGTTTAGCTGTGGCGAGTAGAGTTGAGCGACTTTTGGATTTTTAGGGTCGAGTTTCGTTTCGTGAAACCCGACTTTTCCAAAAGTCGGGTCGAGCAAGATCGTCCGATTATAGGGAAAAGTCGGGGTCGTCCCGAAACACGAAACCCAAAGTAAGTCAATGGGGAATAAAAGTCGGCAGTGAGAGGAGGACAGGAAACACACCTACAGTGCCCATTTGAATGCCAAAAGCATCAATTCTTCTTACTTAAGCTTGTCAACCTTAATTAACTTCATAATACAAGTTACGCACTGAAAAATGGGGGTTATTTGGCTAAAGTTGTGGGGGGGAGGGCTGGCTGCAGGTTTTCATGTGCCCTGGCGAAAGAGCGCCCCTTTAACACATACCACAACTCATCATGCTCCGATACGGCAGAGAAATAGCGGTATAGTACAATGAAAAATACTTCACTTTTCACATCTCATGACGAGGCCCATCTATTTCTCCATACAGAATCATTGGTCCCATATAATGTTTGAAACAGTATATGATGAGCTCCACATAATGCTACAGTATATGTTGGTCCCCATGGATGAAGCTCCACTGTCTTATGGGCCCAAATAATGCTCCAAACATAATGGGCCCCATTTCTAATGCTCTAGTGTATAATGGGCCCTGTAAATGCTGCTCCAGTGTCTGATGTCCACCTTTGGAATGTTCCAGTGTATGGTGGGCCCCATCTATCATTCTCCAGAGTATAGTGCTCCCCAAAAATTGCTGTCCCAACATTGAAAACAATCAAATAAGTCTCCTCGCTAGGGAATCCCCGTACTTGTCTGGACTCCTCGTCGTCCCCATCTTCCATCTCACTGCACAGTATTTCAACTTTGCAAGTGCTGTGATCCTGAGCAAGCAGGGGGGGCCCACTCGTTGGCGACGGCACTGGCACAGGGCCCCTGATAGTACGGTGGTGTGTCTGATGGCGGGTAGGCCGAACCTGCACTTTCATCTGCAGCTTCCTCTTTGTCACCGTGTAAGATGGAACTGTATATGGGAAGGGTAACCTGAGTTTCATCAGGGTCAGATTCAGGTCGTGTAGCGTGCGAGGGGAATGTAGTGGTCTGGGTCAATGTACCAGCAGATTCATCGAGCAGTGGCTGGGCATCAGTGCACTTGTGTCGCCCCCAGGAGTACGGTCGCCACAGTGGCATTACCTTCTTCCTAGGGAGTGTGATGTCATGCTTGGGAGCAACGAACGATCTCTCTAGCAGGTTAACTGATTGGGCGGAGTAATTCCCACGAGTCATGACCCTCCAAACAGCGTTCATGAAGGCAAAGTGTTTGTTTTACGTGGGCAGTATGGTTGCAAAGCTGAACCTTAAAGGAATGTCCAGAAGGGCACCACCAGGAGTGGAGCCTACGGTTAAATTCGACTCCACCTGGGAAACCTCAACCATGCCAGCTACAGAACAGATGCACACATTGCAAGCTTAATTCCGTTAACGAACGAGACTCCGTCATGCCCCGCGGTCCGAGTCCGGCTTGCTAGAGGGACACGTGAGGCTCTGGCACATGAGATTGGCCAATAACTGGTGTGTCATGCCCTTACATGTCCGTGGCTGCATGTGCGCTACACTGAAAAGGCCAGCGTTTGTCGCTTACAGGTGCAGATAACCCGCTGAACAACGTTAGTGATGGGGATCACTGATTACAATTATTACCCGCGAACAATGATTTCCCAGTAAGAGCAGGTCAACCGCAGTTCCGGAATTAGGCCTAACAGTCATTCCTGTAAAAATGAAAAACTTACGTGTGCAAACCACTGGTGCTGTAGCTTGCTTAACAGCTCGCCAGCCGTTCTCACGCCCAGTATGGATTACACGTGATTGCACAAAGGTGAGAAAGGGTACCGTATCCCCAGATAACATGTATGGATAGCGTACACATTCAAAATATATGTCTATACATCAGGAGGCAGGCTCAGACGGTGTTAGGCCCAGTATGGATTGCACGTGATTGCACAAAGGTTAGAAAGGGTACCGTATCCCCGGATAACATGTATGGATAGCGTACACATTCAAAATATATGTCTATACATCAGGAGGCAGGCTCAGACGGTGTTAGGCCCAGTATGGATTGCACGTGATTGCACAAAGGTTAGAAAGGGTACCGTATCCCCGGATAACATGTATGGATAGCGTACACATTCAAAATATATGTCTATACATCAGGAGGCAGGCTCAGACGGTGTTAGGCCCAGTATGGATGGCACGTGATTGCACAAAGGTTAGAAAGGGTACCGTATCCCCGGATAACATGTATGGATAGCGTACACATTCAAAATATATGTCTATACATCAGGAGGCAGGCTCAGACGGTGTTAGGCCCAGTATGGATTGCACGTGATTGCACAAAGGTTAGAAAGGTTACCGTTTCCCCGGATAACATGTATGGATAGCGTACACATTCAAAATATATGTCTATACATCAGGAGGCAGGCTCAGACGGTGTCAGGCACAGTATGGATTTGACGGCCCAGACTACACAGCGGAGGAGCAGGGAGAGGTAAAGATTGCAAATGCTGGGGCCCTGCCCAAGCAAAGGGGGCCCACTCGTGGGCGTCGGTACTGGCACTGGGCCCCTCATAGTACGGCGGTGTGTCTGACGGCGGGTGTGCACCACCACCGTCAGAGACACTTGATTGCACTATGAAGGACCCTGTGCCAGTGCAGTGTAGTCGGCCTACCCACCTGTCCAGGGCAACGGCACTCGCACGGTGTCGTGCGCTAGGTGGTGACCCTGGCCATGGGGGGGGGAGGCAGCACAGTTAGGGAGTTTTAGAAAGTGGCAAATGTTGATGTTGGACATTCAGCTGATGCAAAAGGTGAAATAGGTCAAGTCCCAGGAAGAGGTGGACCAAAGCAAGCCATTTTTCTGTCACCCTATGTGTCATCAGGAGAAGGTGGGACAAAATCCTTGGAAACCCATGCGTGGTTTATTTTAATGAAGGTTAGATCATCCACATTTTGGGTTGACAGACGGGTCCTTTTTTCTGTCAGGATTGATCCAGCTGCACTGAAGACTCTTTCCGATAGCACACTTGCAGCTGGGCAAGCGAGCTCCTGTAAGGCATATTGTGCCAATTCAGGCCAGGTGTCCAGTTTAGCGGCCCAATAGTCAAAGGGGAATGACCTGTGTGGGAGAACATCGATATGGGAGGAAAAGTAGTTTGTAACCATAGTTGACAACTGCTGTCTCCTGTCACTTTCCATCGATGCAGTATTACCAGTTGTGTGAGCGGTACTTGAAAAATCAGTCCACAACATTGTCATGAAACCCCTGTCTCCAACGCCACTTCTGCTGTGTGCACCACGAACACCTCTGCCAAGCTGCCCCCGGCCCGTACGGCTCGTGTGAGAACCATCACCGCTGCTGTGTGCTGGGAATGCCTCAAGCAACCGATTTACCAGAGTTGCTTGTTTATTAGCCAATATTACGTCAAGGTTCTCCTGTGGCATGATGTTTTGTAATTTGCCTTTATAGCGTGGATCCAGGATGCTGGCCAACCAGTAGTCGTCATCGTTCATCATTTTGGCAATGCGGGGGTCCCTTTTTAGGATCTGCAAGGCATAATCTGACATGTGGGCCAATGTTCCCGGTGTCAATGATGCACTGCGAGTGCTGGTTGGAGGAGCACTCTCTGGCAAATCCACATCCCTCCAGTCACGCACAAACCCTGTACCAGACCTTGCCACGCCAACATTTTCACTTGCCCCACGAGATGCATCCTCCTCCCCTAAGTAATCATCCCCATCATCCTCCTCCTCCTCCTCTTCTCCCTCCACCTCGTCCAGGAGAGGTCCCTGAGCAGACAATGGCTGAATGTCATCAAGGATTCCCTCCTCCTCTTCCTCCTCATCAACATTGGCTGCAGAAGTCTGCTCCTTAAGGTGCGTCAAAGTTTGCATGAGCAGACGCATAAGTGGGATGCTCATGCTTAGGATGGCGTCGTCTGCACTTACCAGCCGTGTGCATTCCTCAAAACACTGAACGACTTTACAGAGGTCTTTCAGCTTCGACCACTGCACACCGGTCAACTCCATGTCTGCTCTCAAAGTGCCTGGCCGTGTATCCTCCCACAAATGCATTATGGCCTGCCTCTGCTCGCACAGCCGCTCCACCATGTGCAGGGTGGAGTTCCACCTTGTTGCAATGTCGATAATGAGGCGGTGGTTGGGAAGGTGGAGCAATCGCTGCAGCTTCTGCATACGAACGGAGTGTACAGGCGACCGGCGGATGTGCGCGCACAGTCTTCGCACCTTCTGGAGCAGGGCTGTTAACTCCAGATAATTTTTGAGGAAGCACTGCACCACCAGGTTCAAGGTGTGAACCAAGCAAGGTATGTGGCTGAGTTTTGAAAGGGCTATGGCTGCCACAAAATTACGCCCGTTATCACTAACTACCTTGCCTGCCTCAAGATGTACACTGCCCAGTCATGACTCAGTTTGTCGCTGAAAGTACTCGGCCAGCACCTCGGCGGTGTGTCAGTCGCCCAAACACATCATCTGCAACACTGCCTGCTGACGCTTTCCACTAGCTGCTCGATAGGGGGACACCTCGTGTGCAACAGTGGCAGCTGCAGATGGAGTGCTCGTACGACTGCGCTCTGTGGACGAGCTTTCGCTTCTGGAGGAGGAGGAGGAGGAGGAGGAGGGTCGAACGCCTACAGCCAACTGTTTCCTATACCGTGGGCTAGGCAGCACTGTCCCACCACCGCTGTCCCCTGTGGACCCTGCATCCACCACATTAACCCAGTGTGCAGTGATGGACACGTAATGGCCCTGGCCATGCCGACTGGACCATGCATCAGTTGTGAGGTGCACCTTTCCGCTCACTGACTGCTTGAGTGCATGGACAATGCGGTCTTTCACATGATGGTGGAGGGCTGGGATGGCTTTGCGAGAGAAGAAGTGGCGACTGGGTAGGTCATAGCGTGGTACTGCATAGGCCATGAGTTCGCGGAAAGCTGCGCTTTCCACCAACCGAAAGGGCATCATCTCAAACGAGATTAGTTTGGCAATGTGGGCGTTCAAACCCAGTGTACGCGGATGAGAGACTGAGTACTTTCTTGACCTACTCATAGTGTCTGGGAGGGTGAGCTGGACTTGAGAGCTGCATATGGTGGAAGTAGCGGTGGACAGGGAGGACTGACAGAGGGTTGATGATGGTGATGGAGTTGGTGTTCTTTCTGATGGCCTAGAATCAGTCTTTCGTTGATATAACAGTGGGATTCCCTGACTGCTGTGGCCTTGCAACGACACCTCAACATTTGCTGCTGTGCTAACCGGTGGGCTTACAGTGGGGGAAACAATGTAGCGTTGCTGACTACCTTTGTTGTGATCAGTTGCACATGTGGCACTTGAGGTTTGGTGTTGTGTCCACGCTTGCAAGTGCATGCTGGTTAAATGTCTAAGCATGCAACTGGTATTCAAATTTTTCAGATTTTTCCCTCGGCTAAATGTCTTTGCGCACTTCTTACAGATAACCTTGGCCTGATCATGAGGATTTTGTTCAAAAAAGTGCCACACTGCACTCTTCCTACTTTGGCAGACATTTTGCGGCCTAGCACACTGTGATCTTTTGACCCTCTGGACAAGCTGTCCAGCAACTCTTTTGATGTTTGGAACCTGTCTTTGGAGTGCTCCGGGCCTGCCAGATAACAGCTGTTGCGATGTTGATGTCTGCTGTGGATGCTCCTCATCTGAGCTATTGGAAGCAGCACCCTCTTCCCCCAATGGATGCCAATCTGGGTCAACAACTGGGTCATCCATCACCTCCTCTTCTATGTTATGTGCACCTTCCTCTGTGTCACCGTGTATGGTGGTATAGTGTACGGGAAGGGGCACCTGAGTCTCATCAGGGTCAGAATCTGGCTCTGTACACTGCGAGGACAATGTAGTGCTCTGAGTGAATGTACCAGCAGAATCATCCATCAGCGGCTGTGCATCAGTGCACTCCATGTCAGATTCATCTTGGCCTGGGTAATTCACCATTTCACTTGATAATCCAAGCATGGTATGTGAAAACAGCTCCATGGAGTAATCAGTAGTATGGCCTGCGTCATCCTTCAATCTTGGTTGGGATGAAGGACACAAGGAAAGGTGTGGTTCATGAACATGAGCCTCCAATGACGACTCAGTGCTTTTACTTTTTACAACTGAAGAAGAGGAGGCGATAGAGCTGGAGGCTGAGTCAGCAATGTAAGACTAAACTTTTTCCTGATGCTCTGGCTTTAAAAGCGGTTTGCCAACTCCTAGAAAACTAAGCGTTCGAGGCCTTATGTAGCCAGACGATGACGCAGGCTCAACACCTCCTGCATTCGGTCCTATTTTGCTCTTGCCACTACCATCAGATCCACCACCAACACCATCATTACCAGCTGCCAACCCCCGCCCAATTCCATGGCCTCTTCCACCTGCCTTCCTCATTTTTGGTAGAAATGTAGACAAAATCCAACAAACTATATAGTAATGTAAAACAAGGTACAAGGTGTCTATAGGACAGGGGAGATTTTGAATTTCTGCAGACACTTGTGGACACTGGACACTTTTGGATTGTGTGAGGCCCACTGAATATCTGAGCGCTCTGTCACAGGCTCGATGGCACAGCTGTGACCAAAGTGACTAGAGGATAAGTGAGATTTTGAATTTCTGCACACACTTGTGGACACTGGACACTTTTGGATTGTGTGAGGCCCACTGAATATCTGAGCGCTCTGTCACAGGCTCGATGGCACAGCTGTGACCAAAGTGACTAGAGGATAAGGGAGATTTTGAATTTCTGCACACACTTGTGGACACTGGACACTTTTGGATTGTGTGAGGCCCACTGAATATCTGAGCGCTCTGTCACAGGCTCGATGGCACAGCTGTGACCAAAGTGACTAGAGGATAAGGGAGATTTTGAATTTCTGCACACACTTGTGGACACTGGACACTTTTGGATTGTGTGAGGCCCACTGATATCTGAGCGCTATGTCACAGGCTCGATGGCACAGCTGTGACAAAAGTGACTAGAGGATAAGGGAGATTTTGAATTTCAGCAGACACTTGTGGACACTGGACACTTTTGGATTGTGTGAGGCCCAATGAATATCTGAGCGCTATGTGACAGGCTCGATGGCACAGCTGTGACAAAAGTGACGAGAGGATAAGGGAGATTTTGAATTTCTGCAGACACTTGTGGACACTGGACACTTTTGGATTGTGTGAGGCCCAATGAATATCTGAGCGCTATGTGACAGGCTCGATTGCACAGCTGTGACAAAAGTGACGAGAGGATAAGGGAGATTTTGAATTTCTGCAGACACTTGTGGACATTGGACACTTTTGGATTGTGTGAGGCCCAATTAATATCTGAGCGCTATGTGACAGGCTCGATGGCACAGGTGTGACCAAAGTGACGAGAGGATAAGGGAGATTTTGAATTTCTGCAGACACTTGTGGACACTGGACACTTTTGGATTGTGTGAGGCCCACTGATATCTGAGCGCTATGTCACAGGCTCGATGGCACAGCTGTGACAAAAGTGACTAGAGGATAAGGGAGATTTTGAATTTCAGCAGACACTTGTGGACACTGGACACTTTTGGATTGTGTGAGGCCCACTGATATCTGAGCACTCTGTCACAGGCTCGATGGCACAGCTGTGACCAAAGTGACTAGAGGATAAGGTAGATTTTGAATTTCTGCACACACTTGTGGACACTGGACACTTTTGGATTGTGTGAGGCCCACTGAATATCTGAGCGCTCTGTCACAGGCTCGATGGCACAGCTGTGACCAAAGTGACTAGAGGATAAGGGAGATTTTGAATTTCAGCAGACACTTGTGGACACTGGACACTTTTGGATTGTGTGAGGCCCAATGAATATCTGAGCGCTATGTGACAGGCTCGATGGCACAGCTGTGACAAAAGTGACTAGAGCATAAGTGAGATTTTGAATTTCTGCAGACACTTGTGGACACTGGACACTTTTGGATTGTGTGAGGCCCACTGAATATCTGAGCACTCTGTCACAGGCTCGATGGCACAGCTGTGACCAAAGTGACTAGAGGATAAGGGAGATTTTGAATTTCTGCACACACTTGTGGACACTGGACACTCTTGGATTGTGTGAGGCCCACTGATATCTGAGCGCTATGTTACAGGCTCGATGGCACAGCTGTGACAAAAGTGACTAGAGGATAAGTGAAATTTTGAATTTCAGCAGACACTTGTGGACACTGGACACTTTTGGATTGTGTGAGGCCCAATGAATATCTGAGCGCTATGTGACAGGCTCGATGGCACAGCTGTGATAAAAGTGACAAGAGGATAAGGGAGATTTTGAATTTCTGCAGACACTTGTGGACACTGGACACTTTTGGATTGTGTGAGGCCCAATGAATATCTGAGCGCTATGTGACAGGCTCGATGGCACAGCTGTGACAAAAGTGACGAGAGGATAAGGGAGATTTTGAATTTCTGCAGACACTTGTGGACACTGGACACTTTTGGATTGTGTGAGGCCCAATGAATATCTGAGCGCTATGTGACAGGCTCGATGGCACAGCTGTGACAAAAGTGACGAGAGGATAAGGGAGATTTTGAATTTCTGCAGACACTTGTGGACACTGGACACTTTTGGATTGTGTGAGGCCCACTGATATCTGAGCGCTATGTCACAGGCTCGATGGCACAGCTGTGACAAAAGTGACTAGAGGATAAGGGAGATTTTGAATTTCAGCAGACACTTGTGGACACTGGATACTTTTGGATTGTGTGAGGCCCACTGATATCTGAGCACTCTGTCACAGGCTCGATGGCACAGCTGTGACCAAAGTGACTAGAGGATAAGGGAGATTTTGAATTTCTGCACACACTTGTGGACACTGGACACTTATGGATTGTGTGAGGCCCACTGAATTTCACAGCGCTATGTCACAGGCAGAAATTGGCTAGTGTATCACAAACTACAAGGTGTATGTAGAATTGGGCAGAATAGGAATCTCCCTAGAGTGCAGGTCTGTAAGAACGGAACATGTCCTCGTTTTATTCTCACAGAGTGACACACTTATAGCTTCACTGTGGCTGTGATAACAGCCGTTACACGGTACTGTGTGAGGAGCATACACCGCTGTATGGTGTGAAAAAATGCACGCTCAGTACCTCAGCAGGACAAAAAAAAAAATTGGGATTGCTTTTAAAAAAGCAGTTTGCGGAGCAGTGGGTAACTGCAATGCAGGAATGTCAGGAAGCCTTAGAAGGCAGCCCAACAACCAACACCACTGATACACCACTATATAGCCTCCCCTTGCACTGCACACACAGTGACTGATGTGTTGTACAGGCAAAATCGCTAGCAGCAGAAGCAGTTTTTTTTTCTTCTCAACAGGACAAAAAAAAAAATTGGGATTGCTTTTAAAAAAGCAGTTTGCGGAGCAGTGGGTAAACAGCAATGCAGGAATGTCAGGAAGCCTTAGAAGGCAGCCCAACAACCAACACCACTGATACACCACTATATAGCCTCCCCTTGCACTGCACACACAGTGACTGATGTGTTGTACAGGCAAAATCGCTAGCAGCAGAAGCAGTTTTTTTTTCTTCTCAGCAGGACAAAAAAAAAATTGGGATTGCTTTTAAAAAAGCAGTTTGCGGAGCAGTGGGTAAACTGCAATGCAGGAATGTCAGGAAGCCTTAGAAGGCAGCCCAACAACCAACACCACTGATACACCACTATATAGCCTCCTCTTGCACTGCACACACAGTGACTGGTGTGTTGTACAGGCAAAATCGCTAGCAGCAGAAGCAGTTTTTGGTGTCTTCTTCCCTGCCTAATGCTCTCCCTACAAAATCATCATCAGCAGCAGCTCTCCCTATTCTGAGATCAGCATGAGTAACATGGTGGTCGGCGTGCACGCCCTTTTATACCCCCTGTGACGCCCCCCAAAGCAAGCCAATCACTTGCATGCCCTTCTGAAAGATGGTGGTGACCCGTGCCGATGTCATCACGTTGCCCACAGTGTCCGTGGATCCTGATTGGCTGAAAAAGAGCGCAAAACAAACTTTTGAAACGCGACTTTGGCGCGTAAGTCGCCGACCTCGTGGCCGACCTCATCCTAGGGTCGGGTTTCGTTTCATGAAACCCGACTTTGCCAAAAGTCGGCGACTTTTGAAATTTTTCGACCCGTTTCGCTCAACTCTAGTGGCAAGTGTGGTCTTGAAAGTAGTGAGGGACTGTTTGAATGCGATGAAGTGCTCGTTGGAGTGGGATCTTTTCCATCTGCGCTCAGCAGCCCTGGAAGCTCGCCTCAGCTCTTTGGTCAGGCTGGTGTGCCAGGGCTGTCTGTTGATTTTGCGAGCTTTGGTATGTGTAAGTGGGGCAGCGGATTCCAAAGCTACAGCTATTGTGGTGTTATATAGAGCGGCAGCGTCATCCGCATTGTGTAAGGAACTTATATCTGTGAGAGGGAGAAGGGATTCAGAGAATGAATGTAGGTCAAGGTGTTTAAGATTTCTGCGAGGGTGTGAGAGTTTGTGGGGTGGGGATTGTAGACATGGAGTGAAGAGGGAAGAGAATGTGAGAAGGTTGTGGTCAGATAGAGGAAGAGGTGAGTTAGAGAGGTTAGATAGGGAGCAGAGGCGGGTGAAGATGAGGTCCAGTGTGTGGCCATCTTTGTGGGTGGCTGTAGAAGACCATTGAGTGAGGCCGAAGGAGGAAGTGAGAGATAGAAGTTTAGTGGCAGCTGAGAGGGAAGTGTCAATGGGGATGTTGAAGTCGCCCATGATGATAGTAGGGATGTCCGCGGAAAGGAAATGAAGTAACCAGGTGGTGAAGTGGTCAAAGAAGGTGGTGGCTGGCCCTGGGGGGCGGTAGATGACAGCCAGTTGGAGGTTGGAGGGGGAGTAGATGCGCACAGAGTGCACCTCAAAGGAAGAGAGGGTAACAGAGGGTGGCAGTGGGATTGGGGTGAAGGAGCAGGTATCTGACAGGAGAAAGCCAACTCCTCCGCCATGTTTGCTGCTGGGGCGGGGGGTGTGAGAAAGGTGGAAGCCACCATATGAAAGTGCAGCAGGAGAGGCTGTGTCAGAAGGGGTGAGCCAGGTTTCGGTGATGGCGAGGAAGGAAAGTTTGGTAGTAACAAAAAGATCATGGATGTAGGAAAGCTTGTTGCAGACAGAGCGAGCGTTCCACAGAGCTCCTGTTAGTGGGACTGGGGAAGCGGGGGCTGGGTGAATGGGTATAAGGTTGGAGAGGTTACGGAAGGTTGTGATAGAGCGTGGATGGGAGGTAGAAATGACTGTGGGAATGTGGTGAGGAGGACCAGGATTTGGGGAGATATCACCAGCAGTGAGAAGGAGCAGAGAAAGTGTTAGCAGGTGGGAGCAGGAGAGGGAATGAGGGGGCTGTCTGTGTTTGGAGACAGAGGATTGTATGTTAAGGAACAGTTTTGAGGCGGAGGTGAGGTGGATGGGGAGGATTGAAGAAGAGATGAACAGTTCCTTACTAGGAGTAGGGATTAGGGGAATTAGCAGAAAGTGAAGGATTAAAGGGGTGAAAACAAACAGAAACATTGTTTACAGTGACTGTGTACAGTTACCTTCAGTTCCCTTCTGGTTCAATTCTGGTTTTAATTCTTAAATTAATCTTCACACTTCTAGAACACACTTATTATCCCTTTAGGTGATTTTCAGGAACTAATGCAAAGTGATATAGCAGGAATGAAAAAGTGTTTGTTTACCACCTAAATGTCATTAACTTCTGAAATGACCACTGTAGCTGTCACAGGAAAGATGTATATCTTTGTACTGTGTTAGCCAGTAGATAGAAAAATATTCAGAATTGAGAGTCCTTAGTGGTTGATACCTTTTAATGGCTAACTGAAAAGTTAGCCATGTGGTTGATACAACCACTAAAGCTGGGAAACCCTAACGGGCATTTCTCACATAGCGAGATCGCTAGCGATCTTACTTTGTGTGACACGTACTTGCGACCAGCCCCCCGCTGGATATCGTTAATCCTGCTCGAATGTCCTGGGCCATTTTTTCGTCATTGGCGTCCCTCTGGCGCCGACTAGCGACACATGGACACAGGCGAAAGTCGTCATCATCACTGCGGTGTGAAAGGTAACAGCGACCGCTGACGGATCACTTATCGCTGCTGCATCGCTGGTGAGATCTGCCTGTTTGGCAGCTCACTAGCAACCATTTAGCGATGCACCAGTGATCGTGACCAGATTGTATCGTTGACGGGATCGCTGGTGCATCGCTAAATGTAACGGGACCCTTAGGCCGCTATTTGGCCATGAGCTGTTATGGCAAACATCAGGACTACACAATCATGATCTTGGTCTGTCAATTAGATTAAAGCAAAAGCCCCCACAATCTATTAACCATTTATTTGATGTAGTCACTTTTGACAGTAGCAACTAAGGGGTTAAACAGATGTGGATGGTGACAACACTGATAGTTTGTGATACAGCAAGTTGTCAGCTATAGTCAACAGTTGACAGCTACTAGGCTTTCACGTGTATGGGGATGCTATTCTATTATATCTCAAGTCAGTAAAAAGACTCATTGGCTGTCATTAAAGGGTTAACTCCTTAAAGATAGGGTGATTTTTGGTTTTATTTTGCACTTTTGTCTTTTTTTTCCCTCCACCTATTCCAAGAGCCATAACTGTTTTTTTTTTTTTTCTATTGACATAGCCATATGAGGGTTTTCTTTTGTGAAATAAGTTGGAGTTTTGAAATAATTTTGACATTTGACATCCAATGAACTGGAAAACAGAAAACAGCAAACAGTTGTGGTGAAATTGCAAAAAACTGCAATTTCAATGTTTTTTGGGGGTGGATTAGTTGTTGTTTACCTGTAACATTTTTAGTTTTACAATAATTGAGCTGTTTGAGTGGTGTTTTTTGGCAGGTGAGCTAACGTTTTCTATTGATACTAATGTGGGATGCATAAAATGTTTTGATCGACTTTCATTGCATTTTTAAGGAGGCGTTGTGACTAGATGACTGCATTTCTGCAGTTTTTTCATTATGGGATTTTGGTTGTCATCAGCAGACCCTCTGGCTGCCATGGCAATCTATCGTCAAACCCAACAATCGCGTTGTGATGAGTATGATGGATGTCTGAAATTGCACAAAACCCAGATTGCTCTTCTCACATGCCAGTGTCAGAGATTGACAGAACAATTTGGGAGTTAGGCCTAGTTCACATTGCTTTAGGGGCATCTAATGGATCCGTTAAACGGATGCGCTAATGCTGATGTCATTTTTTACATCTTTTGTGCCCTAGCGCTAACGGTATGCACTAATGCATGGCAGCATTTCGCTACCATGCGTTAGCCATACAGGTCTATGCACAGCAAACGCGTCTGTTCGCTGTGAGCTAGACCCGACGCACCCGAAAATGCTGCAGACCGCGTTCAAGGGTGCATCGTAAAGTAACGCATCATCGCTAATGCATGCCGATTTCGGCATGCGTTAGGATATGTTATTATTATTGCGGCCAATGGGTGCGTTAACGCATCCATTGCATAGCGTTAGTGCTGCTATGTAATGGATGAACTACCCCTTAAACAGCAGCAATCAGAACATGCACATTTTGCTGCTTTAAGCATCTGAAGCTGACTGTTGAACGCAGTTATCACCTGCACTGTGTAGCGTAGGCTCAGTTCCTGAACTCGCTCATGACAACGGCACTAAAGTTAGAATGTACCAGTATGTCCTATGTTGGGTCAAAACTGTTTGAGTAAAGCTGGAGTTGGATAAATATTACCTATCTCTAAAGCCCCTTTCTCACATAGCGAGATTGCTAGCAAGTTCACTGAAGCATCACCGATTTTGTGACGCAACAGCAATCTCACCAGCGATCTTGCTTTGTGTGACACACAGCGGCAACTGGCCTACCTTCTGGATATCGCTAATCATGCGCAAAAGGCCTGTGCCATTTTTTCATCGTCGGCGTCCCGCTGGCCAGCGTGCATCTCTGTGTTTGACGCCGACAAGCGATCTCTTCAGCGACGCAGAACTCAGGGACGCAAGCCGAAATAGTTTAGAATAGCTGCTGTGTGACAAGGTACCAACGACCGCCGAGGATCGCTGGATAATTGCTGCGTTGCTGAAGGGATCTTCCTGTTTAGCAGCTTACTAGCGATCATTTAGCATCCTTACCTGGTCGTATCTTTGTCGGGATCGCTGGTGCGTCGCTAAGTGTAACAGGACCCTTCTGAAGCAGCCTGTCACAGATGTCTTATGTCTCATAAGTCAGTCAGTCAGCGGTTGGCACATGGTGCCCTTTCTCTTAAGAACAGTTATTCTTCAGCAACTGAGATGGGTAGCATGCAGTACTGTGCCACTGCAAAATATCTTGAAGGAAATCTCAGATTCTTCTTTTTTGAATAGGAGTAATGGACAGAAATCTTAGGGGAAATAGGCACAGCGAAATATTTTCCACAGAAGCACCTGTAGATTTCAGTGAAAATTCACAGCAAACCCACAGCCAAATCTGCATATGCAACTTACAGATTTTCTTGTGGATTCATATCAGTTTTTACCCCACTACAATGGAAGAGAGGAAATTAGTGAAGAAAATCCACAGCAGAAATATTGCACGTGGATGAGATATGAATTATACTGTGAATTCTCCATGAACAAATTTTTGCCCCATTGTAATAAATGATAAAGAACATGAGAAGTCACCTTGGAGATTGATCTGTAGAAATGCACATGGCCTGCAGTTTTGTGCTTTAGTACAACTACTTTTAGACATTTGTAATTCTTACAACTTATAGTAGTGTATATCATGCTACAAATAATAAGAAAAAATGCAATAACACCTTTGTATTTGTCTTACCAGTGTTGTGTATGCAAGAAAATATCCCTAGTGTAACAAGTCTAGGCCTTAGGGTCCCGTTACATTTAGCGATGCACCAGCGATCCTGAGAACGATACAACCCGGTCAGGATCACTGGTGCATCGCTAAATGTTCGCTATTGAGCTGCCAAACAGGCAGATCTCACCAGCGATGCAGCAGCCCGTCGGCGGTCGCTCTTTCCTGTCACACCGCAGCGATGATGACTTCCATCTGCGTCCATGCGTCACTAGTCGGCACCAGTGGGACGCCAACAAGGAAATAAAGGCCAAGGACATTCGAGCGTGATCAGCGATATCCAGCAGGGGGGACGGTCGCAGGTACGTGTCACATGTAGTGAGATCGCTAGCGATATCGCTGTTGCGTCACAAAGTCAGTGACGCTTTAGCGATATCGCTAGCGATCTCACTATGTGAGAAGGGGGCTTTAGATGTTACACCTTGGCAAATCTTCTTGTAAAGTGTATCAGAGTCCCAGTAGCCACATTTACTGTAGCACGGATGTCTCAACTGCTGCTCCCCAACCGTTTGCAGCTGCCGATACAGTAATTCTATACACAAGTGGTATCAGGCATATTGTACCACTAATAGAACTATGGCCTCATTCAGACGTCAGTGATATTTTTGGATCTGAGTTTCATCAATGTTTCATTGGTGTGTCAGTTTTTACTATCAGTGTTTTTATGAAAAAAATTAAATAAATAAATACATTTCAAAGCTTCTCCAACCCATTGCTATGTTAATCACAGACAGCACAAAACATCCATGAAGAACCTGGATAGAACACATTGGTGACTAGTAGAATTTCTGAAAGAGATCTAAGAAATCAGTTAAAAACTCTACAGTTGGTAGGTAACACTTGGGTAAGAGCCATGTCAGTTGTCCTTTTCTTAAATCATCTTCATTCTTTTTAATTTTCCATGCAACTCTTGGGCATTAAAGGTTTTTTTCCCTAAAAAATCAAGCTATCTTCTATCCGTTAAATGGATTACAACTTGCTGACTGCCGAGACCTTCAGAAATCCCGAGATTGGGTCTCTTGAACATCAATAATAGAGCTCTTCAGCCCTGCCCTGAGTAGGCCACAAGTACGCATGCTCAGCTTCTTCTACATCTGTTGTTAATGGGACTGCAGAGTAAAGTACTCAGATATTTCTGCCAGTCCCAAAGCCAATGAATGGTGGTCGAGCATGTGCACTAGTGCTCCATCCAGAGTAGGGCTGCAGAATTCCATTTTTGTGTTCAAGATCCCCAATCTCGGGATTGCTGCGGGTTTCATCAGTTCAACCCCCCAGCAATCATCATGTTGTCCCCTACCTTAAAAAGCCTAAGAAAGAGGTATATACTGTGCATACTCCACCATAAGAAAACCGTGCTGTTAGGTCGAGAGAGGTCAAGAGATTTGCCAATGCATTATGCATGAATACGCTTGTGTGCGAAGTCAGAAGTGCTAACTCTCACCATCTTAGAACTGTACATTAACAATTCTGTAGATCTGTCCCTGTACAGGTTGAGGGATCTTTTTATTTTTTGGCATATACCCATGTGTTAAAATGAATAACAAGTTTCTGCACTTTATTTACATGAATGAAATAAATGTATCATTATTATAGAATTAGTTGATTGCACTTTGTAGTTTCAGCACTTTTAACACTGTGTTTTGAAATGATGTGATCTCTATGCACATTTCATGTCTTTAATGCAATAACTGAATGGAAAAGTCAGGGTTTTTTTTCCACTAATTTGAAGCTTGAGTGCTGCCTTTTTATCATTGGATTACACACTTTTGGAGATCTGGATAGTTGTCTCGGGGCTTGCAATACACTGTTGTGCTGATATTATTTGTAGATAATAGACATATAGATAGATATATAGATAGGTAGACAGACAGACAGATAGATAGATAAAACCATGGATTGGAAAAGCTACCACCTTACAAACCATAGCAACTATTACAAGCCCTATTATTGTTTGAGCATTTCGACACTGGAACAAAGACTAGTTGCAAACTTATGAAGTATTTTGCAAGTTTTCTTATGGTGCCCGGTACATACTAGCCACTCCCTTTGATAAAACAAGTTCTCCAAATTCTTGAAGTTCCGTTGCCTAGAAAATGACCACATTAGATTCACCTGCAGTCTTGTACTATACGCCTTAAAATTATCTTTAGATGGGAACTTTATAGCCCTGAAGTAAAAAACAACATTAAAACCTGCATGAATTGCCATGCTGAGCTACATTTATGTATAGAGAAAATAAATAGAAGTTGCACCCCAGATATTGTCTTTCTAGTTGGTAATGGGAACATAGACGAGAAAGGGGACACAGCTGCTTATACACGTGTTTATTTATTATGCAAACTGAATTTCTCCTTCATGTTCATGAAATGAAAACAATTTTAATACATCAAAGGATCACCGCTGTGCTAGTCCTGTGCAATGTACACACTGTTTAATGGATCGTGGCATATGTTTCCAATATGTATATCAATTGGGAAAACTGGGATCATTGCTGAGTGGTGATAAGTTTTTCCTCCAGAAGAGTGCTTTACTCCCAAGACTGTTCACAAAATCGGGCCAAACTTCTATTTGGATTGATAAGATAATGTGAACATTGCGAATACATTTTATAATCTAAACATTTAAATATTTTGAAATTATAATAATAATAATAATAATACATTTTATTTCTATAGCGCCGACATATTCCGCAGCACTTTACATTTCAGAGGGGGCTTGTACAGACAATAGACATTACAGCATAACAATAATCACATAGATTATAACAAATACCAAGAGGAATGAGGGCCCTGCTCGCAAGCTTACAATCTATGAGGGAAAAAGGGGAGACTCGAAAGGTGGGTGGTAACAGTTGCCCTGATTGTTTGGACCAGCCATAATGTTAAGTGTGTAACAGTACAGACACAGAGGGCTAATGGATGCATAAAGCATGTGGGAACATGATGCGGGGAACCTGGTTATGGTAAAGCTTTTGGCTGTGCCACACAGGGATAGATTAGGTTAATGTGTTGAGGTGATAGGTCAATCTGAATAAATGCATTTTCAGGGCACGCTTAAAATTGTGGGGATTGGGGACTAATCGTATTGACCTGGGAAGTGCATTCCAAAGAATTGGCGCAGCACGTGTAAAGTCTTGGAGACGGGAGTGGGAGGTTCTGATTATTGAGAATGCTAACCTCAGGTCATCAGCAGAACGGAGGGCGCGGGTAGGGTGGTATACTGAAACAAAGGAGGAGATGTAGGGTGGTGCTTAGCCATGAAGAGCTTTGTGGGTGAGGGTAATAAGTTTGTACTGGATTCTGGAGTGGATGGGTAACCAGTGTAATGACTGGCACAAGGTAGAGGCATCGGTGTAACGATTGGTGAGGAATATGATCCTGGCTGCAGCATTCAAGACAGATTGGAGAGGGGAGAGTTTGGTAAGAGGGAGACCGATTAGAAGAGCATTACAATAGTCGAGTTGAGAATGAATAAGAGAAACAGTAAGAGTTTTTGCAGAGTCAAAAGTAAGAAAAGGTCGAATTCTAGAAATGTTTTTGAGATGCAGATGACAAGAGTGAGCCAGTGATCGAATGTGGGGGGCAAAGGAAAGCTTGGAGTCAAGTATGACCCCAAGACAGCGGGCATGTTGCTGGGGAGTAATAGTGGAACCACACACAGAAATGGCAATGTCGGGTATAGGTACATTAGTAGAGGGAGGAAACACAAGGAGTTCAGTCTTTGACAGGTTCAGTTTCAGATATAGTGAGGACATGTAGTCCAGTCAAAATAAGGTTTGACCCGGAACAAATTCCAAGAAAGCGTTTTATGATTTTTTTTATTACTATTATATGTGGGGAACAACATATTAAAAGTTTTCCAAAAATTGATCACCACAAAGGCCCTAACTATGACGTCATAAGATGATGACAGCCATCGCACTAAAAATAACGAATATTTCCCTATTTCAAAGCTGTAGCTTTAGGTTTCAGAAGAGTTTGCATTTTGTACACTATATATTTTCATATAACAATTTTTATGCAAAAGTTTATACTAACTACAGGGACAGGCGAGGTCATGACGTCATCAATGACGTCATGACATATATGTACATTTCTAGAAATTATAAAATTAAGACACAGTGCATTTTAAGACCTACTTCATCACTGAATAAGCGTGTCAGCAGTCAATAGTCACTATTTTCATCATCAGACACTGCTTCCTCACTCATATTGTCACAATGCCCTTCTTGACATGTTCCGCATACCCGTGAACAGGTAAGTCCGTGTCTTTTGCAAGTGCACCAAAGTGTACTACAACCACAAGAACAATTGCAGTGAATTATTTTCAGAAGTGTTTCTGGCGCGGGTGAAGTATCCATCATCACTGGAACTAGACTGTTGTTCTGCAATTCCCATCCCCATTCAGTAGTGTCCATGGCCTCACCATTGTCCATCCAAAGCATCACTTGAAGGTAACTCCGAAGGGCATGATACTTCGTTGCAGAGGAGGTCGTTGGCGGTCGTTCAGGTGTGACAAAGATTTTGGCTGAACCAACTTTATTGCAGAGAGTAGAATACCTCATTGCCGACAGATTGTCTCCAGGTTTGCCCCCGAACAATGCCACCATCACTTTACACCCAGCGTCTTCAATCTCAGCTCTGTTTTTGTTAGGTGTGGAAAAGATTTTAGCACAACTATTTAAGACCGAGTCTTCCTTTCAACATGCAAGCCATTCATAAATCTATGGAAGACTGATGGCATATCATCTTCCAGAGTGGTCATAGACTAGAGGTAAAGGTAGGCAGCCTTCACATAGTTCCCATGCCCAGCAGCTGCAAGAATGGGCAAACATTTGGCTACAGCATGAAGGTGCATCAACCAGGATCCTGTACGATCGGCCTCGATAAGCTCCCTTGCAATTCCAACCATCTGTTGCTAATTCAACCATAGTTTACTGGTGTGAGAGTGAGCGGATAATTCGTTTCTTTTGTGGACAAGAGGTGGACAATTTCACTAAGGCAGGTAGAAGTGATGACCGAATTCAAGTCACTCTCCTCTGTCAGTGTCCGAGCATACAACTGCTCAAGTTCTTGCAACAGGTCTGCAAAACAGGGATGGTCGCAAAGTATTTTGTCTGCAACTTGCTGAGTAAGACACTGATCAAGGAGGAGATGGCCACGAACTGCACGCTGAACTGCCTTTCCAGTCATGATGTGTTGCACAGCTTTGTCACCGTAAATTGTTCCCAAGAACTCTTTGATTCCACTCCCATCCATCAATGTTCCTATGGCACCCATAAGATTCATCAATGTGTGGAAGCTCCCGAGCATCAGGACAACATCTCGAACCGGGCTGTCTTCAGGCACCTCATGTTTGATTTCTGACGCTTTCCGGTAGAGTGGCTGATCGAATGTAACAACTGGAGCGGATCGGTGTTTATCAGCAAGGTTGCACAGATACTCAAGAGTAGAGAAGATGCATGACTTGTCTCCGGAATACATGTCAATGATGGGCAGGAAGATTACCGAAGACGACCCCGGATGATCAGTCTTTATGTAGCATGTGCATCATTCCATTCCAGCTCTGTGCAGGCTGTTTGAAGCGTAAAGACATCTCCCACAATACATCAACACGATGGTCAATGGCATCGAGAAATGGCAAGGGCTTGAATTTTATGTTTCGGCAAGTGAGTTTAGCGAAACGGAATTCCCTTACATCAACTCTGCTTTGTTCAACTATCTGCAAGTCCGCAGTCTTCCGTCTGAGAACAGTGCGACTGACCTTCCTTCCTGAAGTCACAGTAGCTACCATCCCCATGCCGTGGAAAGTCCCCTTCCCATCTAACGTGATGATATTATGATCGACGTTGTCCGCAGCGAACAGCAGTGCCGTATCCAGTCTGTCTATGGTACCACTGAGTACATCCTGGCCAACAGAAGCGGCAGCGTTTTCCTCGAATCGCTGAACTTCCGAATATGATGAACAATATCCCATGGCTGAGAGACTGTCTACAAGAAATCGAGACCTTAAATGATGATGGAGCTGGACTGCTAACCCAAGCTGCAATGGAGCTACTACAGCCCTGGGAGGTAAAGCCTGAACAACTGATTGTCCAATGCTTGCGACCTTCCTGTGAATGTCCTTTCCAACGAAGAGGGTTTCAAGCAAGCAAAGAAAACTCAGGGGGAGATAATATAAGGCAGACTGACATTCAAGCGAAGAAGTCTTCGGATATTCATCTGTTGAAGATGGGATCTTAGACTTGATATCGCTCTTGATTAGTTTGGCCGCAGTCTCTATGATGGTTCTCTTCTGGGCTTCTTCATCCATTTCCTGACTACAGAAATAGTCCCTCAGGATTATTCTGGTCTTTTCACGGAACGTTACAATGATAGGCAGCCCTTCACACTCTGCTATGAATAGCGAATCGCCATACCTCTCCTCCAGCCTGTACCTCAGCCATTTATTACTATAGGCAGCACTGTCTCCTTCTACAAGATACTCCATTATTTTATTTGCAAGATCTGTGTCAGTCAGTTGCTCTTCATCGTTGTCCTCGAGAAATGCACACATTCTCAAGAACGCTTGCTCTTGGTCCATGATCATCGGCCTCCCTACCTTCCGCGGTTTCTTTGTAGTAGATCCACCACCATGATGCATAGGAATTCTGTAATTTGTCCGACAGTTAATGTCACATGAACGATGATACAGACAGTCTGCAGCATGTAAGTCGTTCCCAAAGTACGCGATTCTCCCTTGAATGGTGATTGCCCAGTTATCATTACGCTGTTTGTAATGTGACAAGATGGACCTTACAAATCCATCCGTTTTAAGAAAGATATAGTCATTGAAATCACTACTAGATCTTGTCTTCACCACTTCATGTCCACAGAACAAACACTGCGTCGTGCTATCATAGGATCCAGTAGACACCTGTGTACCTCTCTTGGCAGGTGAGCGATGAACGGAAGTAGCTTTATTATGCAAGTCTATTTGCTTCTTGTTTATGTAGTTCATATGACATCTCTTGTGCACCACTGCTCCAGCAGCTACCACAGTGCTAAAGCCCCTCTTAATACTGGCTTTAAGGATCCCTTCAGCTCCTTTCGCAACAATCACCACTCTTTCTCCGTCATCTTCTACTTCATGGCTGCATAAGGGGCATGTTTCTTGACTTTCCATCATTCTCAGCTCTGTAAAAGAAGATAAATAAATCATTAAATAATAAATATAATAATAGTAGTAATTGTAAAAGAAATATGATAGACACTGAAAGGCGAGTCGCATTTAACATTTTACAGCTTTGGCGGCCATATTCTTTGACGTCACATTTGGACCCTTTGTGGTAACCCTATCTTGGTAAACTTTTAGTATGTTTTACCCTACATGTAATACTACCAAAAAAAAACAATAAAACGCTTTCTTGGAATTTGTTCAGGGAAAAGGATTTTTTTTCGTATTTTGACTGGACCATTGATGTTAGACACAGCGTTTAGACAATCGCCGGTGTTTTCTAGAAAGGCTGGGGTGATGTCAGGAGAAGAAGCGTATAATTGGGCATCATCAGCATAGAGATGGTACTGGCAAACAAATCTACTGATTGTTTGACCAAAAGGGGCAGTGTATAAGGAGATGAGGAGGGGGCCTAGATCCTTGAGGAACCCCAACAGTAAGGGGAAGGTGAGTGGAGGAGGAACCGGCAAAAGATACAGTAAAGGAGAGGTCAGAGAGATAGGAGGAGAACCAGGAGAGAACGGTGTCCTTGAGGCCAATGGAATGGAGCATAGTGAGGAGGAGCTGATGATCCACAGTGTCGAATGCTGCAGAGAGATCCAAGAGAATTAGCATGGAGTAATGACCATTTGATTTAGCTGTTAGTAGATCATTAGAGACTTTAGTGAGGGCAGTTTCAGTAGAGTGTAAAGAGCGGAAACCGGATTGGAGAGGGTCGAGAAGATAAATTATATTTCAAGGAGCAACAATTCATATGTGCTGTACATTTACACAGACCATGTATGAACATCACAAAATTCTAAATTAAATTACATCTCTGGCTTTTTGCTAATTTACAGAATACATGTAATGATTTCTAATAAAACTTATGTTGATCAAAGCTAAAGATTTCTAGTTCAGCCAGAATGATTGCTCCATGGGTGGAATTTCGCATTGAATCATCATATTAGCCAAGCTTCTCGAGAGATGACACCTTTTTAAAAATGTTTGCCCCATAGTTTCTAGTGCACAAATGATTTTTCCTTGAAAGAATGTTCCCCGAGTAATCATAGGAACACTGCCCCTTACTAATGGCCCCGTTACACACATCAATTTCCCAGCGATCCTACCAATGATCCGACGTGGATGGGATCGCTGGGCCATAGTTAGCTGATCGCTGGTGAGCTGTCACATAGACAGACCCACCAGCGATCAGGATCAGCGAGCAAGCTGGTATCCAATGTAAACAGCTGGTATCTAACAGCCGCGCGGCTCTTTGAAACCCACTGTTTACGTTGGATACCAGCTCCCTGCGTCACTGATCCTTGCTCTCCCGCTGCCACACACAGCGATGCGTGCTGGCCAGCGGGAGACCAACAATCAAAAAACAACCCAGGACAATCCTGCATGATCAGCGATACCTGGCGGGGGGGCGGTCGCTGATGTGTGCCACACACAGCGATCTCGCTAGCGAGATCGCTATGACGTCACAAAATCAGCGATCTCGCTAGCAATATCGCTGTGTGTGATGGGGCCTTAAAATCCGCAGAACTGGTCGAAATACTACCTGGTGAAACTGCCCGAGGGAATGCAAAGGGTCAGAACTACTCTCATCAGCGTTAAAGGAGGCTACTTTTGAGGTTTAACCCATATTTTAACTTGTTTCCCATGTGTTTCTTTACGTCTTGTTTCCATTTATGTTCCTTCATGGTTTTTCTGCTTTCAGTCTGAATTTTCAATATGCACATTCCAGTATAAAGAAAACCAGTGCATGAACAACGGTGTCCACTTTTACCCTTAATATATGGCCAGTATGAACCAGTGTAACAGCTCTATGCACAGGTACTCTCTGCGCCACCAAGCATTCCTGTGTTCTCTATGTGATAGCTACTTCCAGAATTTGATTGACAATTGGTAATCCAATAAGTCGTTTCTTTCTCTTCTCCCAACGTCATCTATGAGGGAAGAGCCAGGAGGTTCTCCTGCACATTAGACTGTTGGAAGATTCTGCCAATATCAGTGGATTTTACCAACTTTTGTCTAAAGTCTAAATTTAGTGAGTCATAGAAACCTCTAACAGCCATTTGAAAGCAATAATAAAATACTTAATGGTAAAACAGGACTAGGTAGAACTGCAGGAGGTCAAGCGTCCCAAGTCACAGCTTACAACAGCCTGGAGCTGTTGGGACTGCCATGTTGGAACAGTGACTACAGAGTTACATATAATGCATAAAATTAGTATTTTGGGAGTGTTGTATCAGATTCCTAGTGTTGTATGCTTTACTAGTAAATTAAAAAATGGCTATAAAAATCTTAACATAATTGGAGTGCCAAGTTGAAGCTTTTCATGTTAGCACCGTTAACACATCACAACAGGTAAGAATCATCTCTGCCATACCAACTTGTTATATAAAGAAGAGGATGAATTTATTACACTATGTCAGCCGGTTTGACATTTTCATGAAATTTTATGACAAAGTCGATGGCAGCGTTTTGTACTCTTTTGTAATAAGACAGCAGCAAATTGTACCACCTACCATTTTGGGGCTAGGTCAACTTTCATTATAGAAAAGAGGGCCAATCCTGCAGATATTCTCTAATGAGGACAGTGCCACAGACGATGCCCATTTATTTGTAAGAAATTCATTCAAACGTAATTCTTTACCATTTTGCTATCTTCTGCGCTCTCGCTTTGTTTTTTTTTCTTTCCCCTTTGCAAAATTTCCAGTCTGTCATTTATAATGATTGATAGATTTATTTCAGCAAGATCCCAGTGAATGATTGAACCCCACTGAGTTGCCTGCAGTAATATGCATGAAAAGGCCTTTCGGCTTCCGCAGTCTCAGTATTGGGGAAGACCTTAGTCTGCCTAGGGAGCCAAGACCCAGTCTTCAACTGATTGGATTAATTTTGGACAGACTTTGACAAAGCTAAAGATAAAAACAGTGAGATGCTGCAGCTTTCAGGCAAGAGAGAGAAATAACAATATAAGAAAATCAAGTATGGTTTCTTCTGAGAATCGCCACAGCTGAAATAACAAGACAAAGTTCACAGAGAACAGTTTACGGACAGGAGAGACACAAATAAAGAGAGGAAGTGGAGATTTACTGCTAAAGTGATGGCCTCCGAGGTACAGGCTGAAGCCTAAGGGCCAGAGGCATATTATTATTGGGTCCATAATTACTAAATGGTGCTGATTAATAAGATACACAAAACTGATAAAAAATAATACATAGATAATATCGTATCCATGGAATTCCACATATTTTCCAGCACTAGCCATGGACCTTAGATAAAGCCTTTACCTTTAGAAATGGATTATAACTATATGCGATATTTGTTTGCAGGTCTTTTTAGATGGAATGATTTTAATGGAAGCAGTCTTGCTATCTATGTGTAAGATATGAAACCTGTAGTGATGAGCGAGTATACTCGTTGCTCGGGATTTCCAGAGCATGCTTGGGAGACCTCCGAGTATTTTGGCGTGCTCGGAGATTTAGTTCTTGTCAAAGTAGCTGCATGATTTACGGCTAATAGACAGCCTGAATACATGTGGGAATTCTCTAACAAACAGGCATTCCTCACATGTCTTCAACCTGTCCAGCAGCTGCAAATCATGCAGCTGCGTCGACACAAACCCAAGCAACGAGTATACTCTCTCATCACTAGAAACCTGTACATATCGGTGGAAATAGACATTTTCTTTTTTAATACTTGGTCACACAGGCAATATATTGCAGGATGCATATAGACCCATTGATAAAAAGAGGAAGAGCGCAGATGCAAAAATACCGATGAACAGCCACTCACACCCATCATCCATGGATACATGGAGGGTGTAGATCCAATTTAAGATAAGCGGACTAGGCAAAATTTGAATTTGCCTATTTGAGCAGATTTTCCTTGGAAATTTGATTAACAAAGAAGTTATCCATGAGTTTCATGTTCCTCTTTTTGCTCTTGGGTCTCTCCACACCCTTGTGCATAATAAACTTAAAAAAAAATTAAAATCTCTAGACATGACTGTAATCTTGCTGAATAACAGATAACACTGATAACTTTAAAGAAGAAATCCACTTTCTGTTTTTCTTTAATCAGCATTTGAAATTGTCTGCTAACTAGATTTCAGTGCACAGGGGTTGGACTGTGCACTTGGTCTACTCCTCCCTGTCCCCTGTCTGTGACTCCCCATCCGCTCTGCCTGCCTCCATTTCATGAATGACCTGCCTCCTTTGTTTGAAATCACAGCAGTGACCTGTCATTCACAGACTGGAGGCAGGCAGAAGGGTGTAGTCTGTGTGAAAATGAAAAATAAATTGAAATCATTTTGGGAGAAAAAGTAAAAATAAAGAATTACAATAATGTGGTTGGATAAATCTACACATCCTTAAACTAATACTTTTTTGAAGTGCACTTTGAATTTATGACAACAATTAGTGTTTGTTTTTTGCAAGCACATCTAGAATTGCAATATTTGCTCACTTTTCCTTGCAATAGAGCTCCAAATCTGTCATATGACTAATGTATTTCCTGTGTACAGAGCCCTCTTCAGGTCTACACACAAATTTTCAATTAAATTAAGGCCTGGGCTCTGGCTGGACCATTCTAAAACTTTGATCTTCCGGCAAAGCCATTTTTTCTTGATTAGGGTCCTTGTCATGCTGTAAGGTGAAGTTCCTCATCAGCTTTTCAGAAGAGGCCTAAAGGTTTTGTTGAAAAATTTACTAATATTTGAAACTGTCATAATTGCTTCCACCCTGAATCAAGCCACAGTTCAAGCTGCCAAAACACAGCCCCAAAGCATAATGCAGTCTCCACCATGCATCACTGTGGGGTGGGTATGGTCTTTTTTTTGGTAATGCACAGAGCACAAGCACACCTTTGCACCAAGCATACCTTTTGGAATTATTTAAAAAAAAATTCAACATTGTTTTGATCAGATTATAACACATTTTCCCACATACTTTGGCAAACTTGATGCAGGTTTTGGTGAAACATGGCCAGGTTTGGATGATTTTCTTTGTAAGAATAGGCTTTCTTACCTCACAAGCCAGACATATGTTGAATATAGAAGATTGTTGTCACATACAGTGCACGAACAGTATTTAACAGAAATACCTGCAACTCCTTTAACCTTGCCGTAAACCTCTTGCTGTCTTATAGATCCATTTTCTTCTTGCCTTTTCAGCAATTTATTCGAGGTGTCCTGTTTTAGATAATGTCTCTGTATGTACCATAGGTAAGCCACTTACCAATGACAGTTAAGGCCCCGTCACACTAAGCGACTTACCAGCGATCCCGACACCTATATCAAGGTGTCAGGATCGTTAGTAAGTCGCTATGTGATCGCTGGTGAGCTGTCACACAGACAGCTTCACCAGCGATCAGCATAGCGATGCCGAGCGCCCGGCATCGCAGGCCATCGCTGTAAAAATAGAATCAAAATAAAAAATATTGTTATTCTCACCTTCCGACGTCCCGCGCAGCCATCCTGCCTCTCTCCACGCTCCGGTCCCAGTGATCCTTTGCACGAATGACCGCGAGATGTCCCGGTCTCGAGGGATAACAAAGTCTCGCGGTCATTCGTGCAAAGCATCACTGGGACCGGAGCGTGGAGAGAGGCCGGAAGACTGCGCGGGACATCGGAAGGTGAGAATAACTATATTTTTTATTTTTTTTATTATTTTTTACACCTGATCGCTGGTCTCCCGCCTGTCACACGCAGCGATGCGTGCTGGCCAGCGGGAGACCAGCGACCAAAGAAATGTCCAGAGGTTTCTTCCAGCGATCTGCGATACCGGCAGGGGGGCCGCTCGCTGATCGCTGTCACACACAACGATCTCGCTAGTGAGATCGCTGTTACGTCACAAAAGTTGTGACTCAGCAGCGATCTCGCTACCGAGATCGCTTAGTGAGACGGGGCCTTTAAGACAGTGTTCCATGGTATATCAAGGGTTAAACAAATATTGCAAAGAACGAACAGATACTTAAAGGAAATACTTAAAGGGATTCACCCACATAGTGATACATGTACATCTGCTGGAAAAATTGGATAGACCAATCGGAAGGAAATAAAAACCAATATGAAAACCGGATTAAAAAGCCTGAACAATGGCGATGTAAATTAAAAAGCTTTTAGTTTTGTTCAATTGGGTACATGGTAACATAGTAACATAGTTTTGAAGGCTGAAGAAAGACCTTATGTCCATCTAGTTCAGCCTCTTTTTAGTGCAGCTGTTCTGCATTGTTGATCCTGGGGAAGGCAAAAAACCCACAGAGTAGAAGCCAATTTTCTCCATAGGGAAAAAAAAAAATTCTTTCCCCTTAGCTGGGTCAACCATCTACATATAATATTCTGTTATACGTAACCTTCTATACTGTTACTCACAAGAAAAGCATCCATTACTTACTTAAATTCATTCAGTAAGTTGTCCATCACCACTTCCTCAGAAAGAGAATTCCAGAGCCTCGCTGCTCTTACCGTGAAGAACTCTCTTCTATGCTGGTGCAGAAATTGTCTTTCCTCCAAATGAAGAGAATGCCCCCTTGTTCTTGTCACAGTCCTTGATACAAACAGTTCATTGGAGAGTTCTCTGTATTGCCCTCTGATATACTTGTACATATATATTAGGTCTCCCCTAAGTCTTCTCTAGAGTAAATAGACCTAATTTTGATAACCTTTCTGGGTATTGTAGTGAACCAACTCCATTTATCATTTTAGTAGCCCGCCTTTGAACCCTAAAATCTGTGCGGAAAATTCCGCAGCATCTGCACAGCACACGAGGAGAACATACAAACTCCTTGCAGATGTTGTCCATGGTGGGATTTGATCCCAGGACCCCAGTGCTGCAAGGCAGCAGTGCTAACCACTGAGCCATCGTGCTGTATGGTGGAAAATAAAAAGAGCATACACACATGTGAAATATGGACCACGAACCAAAGAAGGTTCTACTAAAATAGTTGTGGCCGCAGGACAGATACCAGGAGAAGAGCAACGGAAAATGGTATTATTGATGTAACAAACCAATATTAGTAGCCCTAATGCATGTATCAATGGAGATGACTCAAATAGTAACTCAATATAACAGATATGAAGTACTGTATTTTTCTTATTATAAGACGCACTTTTTTCCCCCAAATTTGAGGGGAAAATGGGGGTGCGTCTTATTATGCGGAACTATCTTACCGGCCGCGGTTGAGCAGGGTCCCGGGGTCTCTGCTGGAGGAGGCAAGAGTGGAGCATTGCTTCAGGTTGTGGGCTGGGATGAGAGGGTGTTCCGATGTGCGCCGCTGCGGGTGTTCAGGGAGCGGGGGCTCTGCCGACATATTGTGAAAGCCCAGAGCCCCCGCACTTACACGGTTTACTGTGCGGTGCACTCTGGGAAAATGGCTGCCTGGTTCGGCACATGCGCAGATAGAGAACTCAGCACCAAGATCTCGGGAGATGAGATCTCAGTATTTTGGCTTACAAAATGCTAATCTTGATAAACTGGGCCCTAAGTGTTTATGTTCTATGCAGCGTTGATACTGTGAAAGCAATATGTTGTGCTAATATTCATCCAAAAATGCTTCTGTTAGTTTTCTTTTGTTTGATGTGGTGAAGGAGTTGAGTCTCAATAACTCTGCCATGTCCAAAAGGCGATGACAAAAAGGAGGTAGCTAATAGCAACGCAATAGAATATTCAATACATAGTTACTCTAACTGAAATAAGTGATGAGGCAGATGACAAGACAGATCATATACTAACACGAAGGGCACTTTGCCTTGAAATGCAAAGCAATGTGTTATATTAATCAGCAGTCATTCTAAAATCTTTCATAGGATAACATTCTGCAGTTTAAAGTGCTTTAAAATGGGAAAGCTGTTTTGAAAACAATAAAAGGAAGGAAATGCTCAGTCAGGGCTGCCGTCTGTCACGTGTACATTATAACACCACGCACCATCTTTAACTACCTTGAAATCCCCTGCCGTGCTCAGGTATTAGAACAAAAAGAGCAGGTTTGGGTCTAAAGTTCCTTCCTTTTATTGTTTTCTGGTAAAGCAATCTTTGAAAGTAACAGTTTATATCCATCCTGTTTAGTTGTTCCATTTATTTCTATCACCCAGCGTGTGTCAGTGTCAGGAAACATACAGTTTACATCCCGGCAAAAGCTGGTTCAGTTTTATGTAAATTGAACATTATGCATGCCGCATCACCATCTGAGTAGGCTTAATTGACTTTAAAATTAATTCGTTTACATAAGCAATAGTCATAATAGGAGTTTAAAAGTGCAAGCCCTCTTTCCTTCCGAATCACGTATTGTTTTTGAATGCTTTGGTTATAGCAGTACAGTAAATTCCAAGTACACGTATTTAGTTCTGACGTATTGATAGAGGGCAAGGGTTAAATGCTGGATGTGAAAATATCAGCTAAAATACATTACTATTAGGAATGAGCGTATCGATTTGAAAAAACAAATAGCCATTGAATTTCACAAAAAAATTCAGATTTGCCACAGCCCAAATATTTTCTCATATCAAACCAAAAGGCAGCCTACAGGTCAATTTAATTAGTTTCTTTAAGGACCAGAAAGAAGGTAAAAATACATAAAAAATAAAAAAAACCCAAAATATTATACTGTAAATGCACATATATCAGCGTTGTTCTTTTGACCACTTTGGAACATCCCTGGTATACTCTCTCACAGTCTAAACCAGTAATTGCGGGCCAAGACACTGATTGGTATTTGATACGCTGCCGATTTTGCAAGTTTTGCGACCTACAAAGAATGGAGAGGTCTGCAATTTTTTTTATCTCAGGTACACTTCAACTGTGAGAGACAGAATCTAAAAATAAAAACCAGAAAATCACATTGTATGATTTTTAAATAATTAAATTGTATTTTATTGCATGAAATAAGCATTTGATCACTTACCAACCAGCAAGAATTCTGGCTCTCACAGACCAGTTAAGGGCCTGTCACACCAAGCAATATCGCTAGCAATATCGTTATAACGTCACTGTTTTTTGTGACGTTATAGCGATATTGCTAGCGATATCGCTATGTCTGATACTTACCTCCGACCGCTCCCCCGCTGGTTATCGCTGATCGCACGAGAACGTCTTGGACTGTTTCTCGTCGTCAGCTTCCTGCTGGGCTTCCTGTGGCGCCGACGAGCGACGCGTGGACGCGGGCGAGAGGACGTCTTCATCGCCTCATCTGACAGGTAAGTAACAACCCCCGACCGCTGCTATGTCACTGGTGAGATCTGCCTGTGTGGCAGCTCACTAGCGACCACTTAGCGATGCACCAGCGATCCTGACCGCGTCATATCGCTGGTCGGGATCGCGGGTGCATCGCTAAGTGTGACAGTACCTTTAGTTTTTCTTTAAGAAGACTACTCTGCACGCATCACCTGTTTTAATTTCCCTGTTTGAACTCATTACTTAAAAGACACCTGTCTACACACTCACTCAATGAGACTCCAACCTCTCCACCATGGCCAAGACAAAAAAGCTGTCTAAGGACAGGAGGGACAAAATTTTAGACCTGCACAAGGCTGGGATGAGCTACAGGACAATAGGTAAGCAGCTTTGGGAGAAGTCAAAAATTGTTGGCACAATTATTAGAAAATGGAAGAAACACAAGATGACTTTCAATCTTCCTTTGGTCTGGGGCTCGATGCAAGATCTCATATCGTGGGGTAAGGATGATTTTGAGAAATGTCCAGAATCAGCCCAGAACTACACGGAAAGGCCTGGTCAATGACCTGACAGAGAGCAGAGGTCCCACAGTCTCAATCATTACCATAAGTAATGTAGTACACTGTCATAGATTTAAATCCTGCAGGGCACACAAGGTCCACCTGCTCATACCTCCACATGTCCAGGCCTGTTTTCAGTTCACCAGTGACCATCTGGATGATTCAGAGGAAATATGGGAGAAGGTCATGTGGTTAGATGAGAACAAAATAGTACTTTTTAGTATCAACTCCGCTTTCCATGCTTGGAGGAAGAAGAAGGATGAGTAGAACCCTAAGAACACACTCCCAACCATGATGCATAGTGGGGGAAACATCAATCTTTAGGGGTGCTTTTCTTCAAAGGGGACAGGGTGACTGCATCGTATTGAAGGGAGGATGGATTGGATCATGTATCTCAAGATTTCGACAAACAGCCTCCATCCCATATTAAGAGCATTGAAGATAGGTCATGGCTGGGTCTTAAAGCATGACATGAAACACACAGCCAGGACAACTAAGGAGTGTCTCTGTAACAAGCATTTCAAGGTTGTGGAGTATATTAGCCAGTCTCCAGTCCTGAGCCCAATAGAAATTCTTTGGAGGGAGCTAAAACTCAATGTTGCCCTGTGACTTGAATCATCTGGAGAGAATCTGTATGGAGGAGTTGGCCAAAATTCCTGCTGCAGTGTGTGCAAACTTGGTCAAGTACTACAGGAAATGTCTGACGTCTGTTATTACATACAAAGCTTTCTGCACCAAATATTAAGTTCTGTTTTTCTATTGTATCAAATACTTGTTTCATGCAATAAAATGCTAATTAATTATGTAAAATTCATACAATGTGATTTCCTGGATTTTTTTTAAGATTCTGTCTCTCACAGCTGAAGCGCACCTATGCTAGCTTTGTACTAGTATATACAGTATGCAACATAACTCTGTAAACAAAGCACAATATCAAGCGTCGGGTAGAATGGTGGAAACATGTTCTGCAGTTAATGATGATTAAACTTTGTTGTCTGATGGGCAAGTCTTGGTTTGGATAAGGCCATAGTTTAATAGTTTTAAGGTTGCAGGTTGACAAAATTCCATTGAGTTCAACCTATAAGCTAACATGTTGATAGCCAGGATGACATATCTGCATGGTGGCATTGTGCCAAATGTTAACATTGGTGGAGAAGGGATAATGCTATGGGTTATTTTTTTAGGGTTTGGCCTAAGCCTCTTAGTTCCCAGGAAGAGAATTTGAAATGTTAATGCTTCAGCATACCAAGACATTTTAGACTATTGTATGTTTCCAACTTTATGGGAACAGTTGGGGGAAGACCCTTTTCTGTAGCTGCATGACTGTGCTCTAATGTACAAAGGAAGTTCCATAAAGGTATGTTGATTGAGTTTGTGGTAAAGAACTTGACTAGCATAGAGCCATAATTTAACCCTATCATACACCTTGAACTAGAACGGAGATTGCGAGCCAGGCCATCTCATCTAACATCAGTGTCTGACCATACCAATGCAATTCTGGATGAATGGGTGAAAAATTCTCACAGACACTCAGGGCCGTATTTAGAGTTTATGCTGCCCTAGGCACTTTTAGTGCTGCCTCCCCCATTGGTGAATATGACTAATGCAGACACTTAGGCTACTTTCACATCAATGATTTTTGCCATTCTCCCTAGTGCAGCCATCTCCCCAGTGCAGCCATCTCCCCAGTACAGCCATCTCCCCAGTGCACCCATCTCCCCAGTGCAGCCATCTACCCAGTGCAGCCATCTCCCCAATGCAGCCTTCTCCCCAATGCACCCATCTCCCCAGTGCAGGATGTGGGTGGAAAGTTTCCACAAGCTTGCCAACACCTCATGAAATATTCAGCACCTCCTCTCCAGTTACTGATTGACAGTGGGGGCGGAGCTCGTCTCCTGCACTTGTTACCGTTGCCTACAGTGAACAAATCAGGACACGACATGACTGCAGCCATAAACATCCCGGGGCCCCCCGGGGCCGGAACAGAAGGGCAAACAGTGGCTCGGGTGTGAGGGGACAGGGGAAGTTTAGCGCTGCTCTCTCTCGCCGTCCTCTTAGCTGGCTCTGTACAGCCGCCGTCCAGGAAAGTTTGTCACTGAGGAGCTGACGAAGACGTGGCTAAAATATGCAGGAGAGGGGAGGCTGCAGCCTGATCCGCGCACACTCCCCTTCATAGCAGCGGCAGCTCCCTCATGGCTGGGGAGGAGGAGAGACGGACAGGGACAGCAGACAGAGGGAGAATGTGCCGAGATCAGTGACAGCCCGGGAGCCGGAAGACTGAGGTGGGCGGGCGGATGGGCTGATGAATCATGGATTTAAAAAAAAAATAACATTGCTCAGTGATCAGGTGCCACCCCCCACATCCTGGAGCCCTAGGCACATGCCCTCAAGTACCTAGTGGCAAATACGGCCCTGCAGACACCCGCCATAGATTTAATCCAAAGCACACCTCCAGGTTATGTAAGGGCATTGTGACCAAGAAGAAGAGGGATGGAGTGCCAACAAGTGCTTAGCACCTGTGGAAAATGATTATTGCTGTTGAAATCCATTCCAGGTGACTACCTTATGAATATGCTTGAGAGGAAGCCAAGATTGTTTAAAGCTGTCATCAGAATTAAAGAAGGGTAGTTTGAGGAATCTTGGGTTTAATACTTATTGCTTCACATATGTTTCCTTACTTCTTGCTTCCATATGTGTCTCTTCATAGTTTTCTACTTTCAGTCTACATCTACAGTGTGCACATTACAATAAGAACAAAAATATTATTCCATGACAAGGTGTGTTCACACTTTTGACAGGTACTGTATACCAAGCAGACCATCTCTTAAGAGGCCCTGCTATGATAGAGCAATTTATTCTGTAAGCATAATGTAGCTCATTTAGCGGTTCAATCATGCTACAATTTGTGTACTGATAAGTACTCAAAAATACAAAAAAACTCTATTGTTCCCATACCTCACACGACTACCATGATTAGATTACGTGAGGACTGTGTCAAACGTCTTGGGATCTTGCATTAGGTAATAAGACATCTGACAGTTTTGACCACCAGGAACTACAGATGAACTGTTCTTCATTAAGAATAATATATACAGAGTCTATTTTGCTAACAGCATGAGAAACCGCCGTAAATACATTCTTCACAAGGGAAGTGAGTTTGTCTGTGAGTGCTCACCCTTCAAGTCACTGCCCATGACATCACCCGGATATGTCCAAGTACAAGAGATGGAGCAGAAATGAGGCAATACATCCAATTATCCTGCAACAGACACGGTTACAATGAAAACAGGTGTAAAGATTTCAAAGTTAGATATTTCTAATATTCTTTTAATATGTCATTAGCTATATAGCACTGACGAACCTGAGTTCAAATGAACAAGTGTGAAGTTATTCATTGTCATTGCTAAGGAAAGTAAGGTCTAGGGCTATCTCAAAATTCAAATAATGTTTTAGGGTTCAGAATATGTTTGGATAGGAGAAGGGGCAATGAATCATTAAGGTGACTGAGTGGTTACTTTGCAGTCCTTGGTTCAAATCCTGCCAAACGCAACATCTTCTTGCATGGAGTTTCTTCCTACACTCTAGGGACATATTAAATGGAACCTGTCACCTCGTTTTTCCATAATAAGCTGCGGCCACTGCCTTTTGGGGATTATCTACAGCATTCTATAATGCTTTAGATAAGCCCCCGATCTAACCTGAAAGATAAGAAAAACAAGTTTTATTATACTCACCTGGAGGCGGTCTGATGCCGTCCTGTCCGATGGGTGTCGCAGGTCTGGGTCCGGCGCCTCCCATCTTCTTGTGATGTCGTCATCCTTCTTGCTTCGTGTCGTGGCTCCAGCACAGGCGTACTGATCTGCCCTATTGAGGGCACAGCAAAGTACTGCAGTGCGCAGACGCTGGGCCTCTCTGACCTTTCCCGGCGGGTGCACACTGCAGTACTTCTGCCCTCAACAGTGCATATCAGTATGCCTGTGCAGGAGCCACGACATGAAGCAAGGAAGATGACGACATCACAAGAAGATGGGAGGCGCCGGACCCAGACCTGCAACACCCATCGGATCAGACCGCCCCCCGGGTGAGTATAATAAAACTTGTTTTTTTTATCTTTCAGGTTAGATTGGGGGCTTATCTACAACATTACAGAATGCTGTAGATAAGCCCGAAAGGCAGTGGCCACAGCTCATTACGGTAAAACGAGGTGAGAGGTTCCCTTTAATAAGAAATGTAGATTATGTGCCTCAATGGGGACAGAGTACTGGCAATGTATGTAAAATTTTACATTATATTTCAGCACTATAGCAAGCATAATAAAAAAATACATTCAATCCTATTGGGGTAGTATAGGCAAGGATGCTGAAACTGGTTCTGTTATTAGACTAATGGGATCAATGCATGGGCAACACATTCTAACCAATTCTAATCTGACCAAACCGCTGCATGACCAGCTTTACCCTCGCCTACTGTATTCTCACCCATCTCTTGTAGATTGCAAGCCTTCGCGGGCAGGTTCCTCTTTCCTCCTGTACCAGTTAAGACTTGTATTGTTTAACATTATTGTACTTGTTTTTATTATGTATACCCCTCCTTACATGTAAAGCGCCATGGAATAAATGACGCTATAACAATAAATAATAATAATTCTAGGGACTGGTCAACTCTCCTATTTGCCAAAAATGCACAAAAAAGGGCCCAACTCATCAAGAAAACATTGTTCACGCCGTTCTTGATAATAGGGCATGCTAGAGGCAGACCCTTCAAAATCATTAAGAAGTAAATGCCCATTCATGAATCTGGAGTGTCTCATGAGTGGCGTGCACCTCCATGGAGGCATGCACTACTCAGGAAATCTTACTGTAGTAAGGCACTGGAGTGAGATTTCTGGCATAAGGAACACCATAACTCATCATGAATTAGATGAGATGTGGCATCCTGAATCCACCGCTCCCCTGTCTTGTATCAACTTTACCCATTTTGTCAAAGCTGGAGTGAAAACATCAAAAGTAGCAATATTTTGGCGTCATTCCTACAGTAGTTACATCTAAATTTTGTAACTTTTTAAACCTTTTACGACAAAATTGTGTGAGAGCTTTGAGGAAACCCGCCCATAGTTTAGGTATCCAGAATATTTGTGAGGGGATGAAGTTATTTTCTTAATTGGGTGTGCTCCTTTCTGTCTTAAAACTTTTTATAATTAAAAGTTAATTTTTATTCAATCAATATTGATTCTTGAGCACTTCTATGGTTCCTTGCCAGTACACTAAGTTCCCAGAATAATAGGGATTTGCCATTACGCTTTTATTGCAGGCCTATTCTTAGGATAGGCCATCAACATCTCATTGATGGGGGTGTGTCTCCCTACACCCTCGACAGTCAGCTGCTACCGGTGCGACTGCCAGTTGGAAGTTTCAGATGCTGCCAAAATAAGTAACTCCACCATTTCTATAGTAGTCTGAATCTGGGCTGGTTGTGGAGGACCAGAACATGGCCATTGGTTTTGATGTACATGTAGCTGCTGTGTTCCAACAGAATCTGAGAACTTCCTGCTGGTAAAAGCTAGTAGGTGAGAGTGCCGGGTGCTGCACACCTACTGATCCGATATTGACGACCTATCTTAAAGTTAGGCCAACCTCTTTAACCTCTTCACAAATTTAGATGTATCCATACTTCCAGGTTGTGAAGGACTTCTCCACCTTGGACATATGGATATGTCCAGGCGATTTTGCACGCACAGGAGCTGTGCACGCGATTGCCAATGGATGTTCAGCTAATATAACAGCTGACACTCGCCACTTACTGCCAGGAGTGGTCACTAGGCACTAGAAGGCTTGTTTGACCATGTTCAGTGCATGGTCTAACAAGCTTGTGTCTGCAGCTCTGACAGGTTATAAAGCATAGCAATGTTCCTTTATTGCAATGCTTTATAACTGTGAAAAGATTGCTGAAATTGAAAGTCCCATAGTGGGACTAAGCAAAAAAAATTTAAAAAATTAGTATTTTTTTAAAAAATTAACAAAATAATAATAACATATATGTTTATTTTACCTATGAATAAATATTTGTGTGAAAAAAATATAAGCAAAATAAAAGTATTTGGTATCGCCGAATCCGAAACAACCTATTAAACTGTCTCATTAGTTAACTCTTTCAGTGAATCCTGCAAAAAAGGCAAAAAAATAGGTTTTTTCATCGTTTCGCTGATTAAAAAGTGGAATAAAACGCAGTAAAATGAAAAATGAATAAAAATTGTATGCCTAAAAACATTATCTTGTCCTACAAAAACAAGCTATTATACCTCCATGAGTGGAAAGATAAAAAAGTAATAGCTCTCAGAATAATCAATGCAAAAATAATTATTCTTCTATTAAAAAATTTTATTGAGTAAGAGTGTCAAAACATAAAAAAACATATAAATGTGTTATCGCTGTAACTGTACTGAATAAAGCTGCTTTATCAATTTTACCACATGCGTAACGGCATAAAAAAACAAAAAAAAATTCCTGAAATGCTGGTTTTTGTTCATTCTGCCACCCAAAAATCAGAATAGAAAGCGCTAAAAAAAGTCACAGAAAATGCAAAAAAATAAGCAAAAACATGAATCTGTTGGTTAAAATATGGAAAAATTAAAGCTCCCAAAATATGGCAATAAAAAGATTTGTTTTTGCAAAAAAATAATGTCTTTAGTGTGTGATAGCAGCCAAACATAAAAAAAATATAAATCTGGTAATGCTGTAAGCGCACAGACCCTCAGAATAAAGTTATCTAATTACTTATACTGCACAAGGAATAGTGTAATAAATAAATAAAACCAAATTTTTCACCTACTATTTATTTGTTCATTCTGCCTCCCAAAGATTGCAGTAAGGCTCGGCTCACATTTATCCTGCACTCTATGCTGAGTGCTTACACCAAAGTTTCCATGTAAATCTATGAAAAATGTGATCCAGACAAAATCCCTGATGTAAGATTCCTTGCAGTGAGGCAGATGGAGGCACTGTGGGCGCCATAGGACCTGTGATCCAGTGGTGTTCGTCTTTTTAAGTGTGCAAAAAAGCATGATCAACCACAGTTTTGGGCACTTCTGAAAAGAAGGACACTGTTGAACAGAGGCCAGACAGTGTCTAGAGTAACTCTTCCGCCTCATTATAGTTAAAGAATCCCTCGGGGGTTTCATCTTAATCACGTCACTATGAGATTTCAATGGAAATACAGATATAAGTGCTCTGCATAGAGCATCAAATAAATGTGATCCCAAGCGCGATGTAAAATGTTATTAATAATAGCTTCTGCTTAAGGCCGGGGTCAGACTTGCGAGTGTGATGCGAGAAACTCGCACGTCGTTCGCATCAATACCCGGCACTGCCGACTGCACTCGGACTTTATACAGAAATCAATTAGGCTTAATTAAAAAAAATACACACCAACTGTGTCAAAGTAAAAAGAAACTCAAATCTTTGGAATTAAGATTCATTTATTTATGTGAACTTTTCACAATAAAACTTTAGCATTATAAGCACAAGCCTAGTCCTCGATGGAGTCTGGTAAATGACTCCCCTTCCATCCTTGGCGAGTCATATCTATACATCGCCTTTTCCGTTCATTGACGCAGTGTGTTTGAATTGGGACTGTGAATCCACAAACATATCTATTGTTATATTCTGTGTAATCTTACAGTTGAGTGATGTCATCAAATGAAAGAATATAAAACCTACAGCATTCTCTGGAGACACTGTAGTATACAGATCCAGCTATGTTTATTTGATGAATTCAACTCAGAAGGAATTCAATAACCCATAAGCCCAAATCTCCCAGTGATACAAATGGTCAGATCTACTCAGAAATCTGTAAATACACCCCATGATCTCTGTATCAATTAAGAAATATATCTTCATCAATATGAAATACATAACATAGATCTTTGGGCAGAATCATTTTTTCTCAAGGTAGAACTGCATTTCATTTCTATATATAAATTTACTCCATTTATTACTTTATGGGGGAATCCATGTATTTGTCCATTATTTTTTCAGTTAAGGGATGGTAATAAACTACACTGGATATACACTCACTGGCCACTTTATTAGGTACACCTGTCCAACTGTGTGTTAAGACTTAATTTCTAATCAGCCAATCACATGGCGGCAACTCAGTGCATTTAGGCATGTAGACATGGTCAAGACAATCTCCTGCAGTTCAAACCGAGCATCAGTATGGGGAAGAAAGGTGATTTGAGTGCCTTTGAACGTGGCATGATTGTTGGTGCCAGAAGGGCTGGTCTGAGAATTTCAGAAACTGCTGATCTACTGGGATTTTCACGCACAACCATCTCTAGGGTTTACAGAGAATGGTCCGAAAAAGAAAAAAAATCCAGTGAGCGGCAGTTCTGTGGCCGGAAATGCCATGTTGATGCCAGAGGTCAGAGGAGAATGGGCAGACTGGTTCGAGCTGATAGAAAGGCAACAGTGACTCAAATTGCCACCCGTTACAACCAAGGTAGGCAGAAGAGCATCTCTGAACGCACAGTGCGTCGAACTTTGAGGCAGATGGGCTACAGCAGCAGAAGACCACACTGGGTACCACTCCTCTCAGCTAAGAACAGGAAACTGAGGCTACAATTTGCACAAGCTCATCGAAATTGGACAGTAGAAGATTGGAAAAACGTTGCCTGGTCTGATGAGTCTCGATTTCTGCTGCGACATTCGGATGGTAGGTTCAGAATTTGGCGTAAACAACATGAAAGCATGGATCCATCCTGCCTTGTATCAACGGTTCAGGCTGGTGGTGGTGGTGTCATGGTGTGGGGAATTTTTTCTGGGCACTCTTTGGGCCCCTTGGTACCAATTGAGCATCGTTGCAACGCCACAGCCTACCTGAGTATTGTTGCTGACCATGTCCATCCCTTTATGACCACAATGTACCCAACATCTGATGGCTACTTTCAGCAGGATAATGCGCCATGTCATAAAGCTCGAATCATCTCAGATTGGTTTCTTGAACATGACAATGAGTTTACTGTACTCAAATGGCCTCCTCAGTCACCAGATCTCAATCCAATAGAGCATCTTTGGGATGTGGTGGAACGGGAGATTCGCATCAGGGATGTGCAGCCGACAAATCTGCGCCAACTGTGTGATGCCATCATGTCAATATGGTCCAAAATCTCTGAGGAATGCTTCCAGCACCTTGTTGAATCTCTGCCACGAAGAATTGAGGCAGTTCCGAAGGCAAAAGGGGGTCCAACCCCTTACTAGCATGGTGTACCTAATAAAGTGGCCAGTGAGTGTATATGCTAAAATGTAGAGCAAGAGCGCTTGTATCCGCTCCATACTGCTAATGTATGGGATCTATGTTTACAATTCACGGGCGTGCCAACAAAGGGGAATTAGTATTCAACATGCAAAGTTTATCACTCGAGCTCTACACAAAGTAGCACACAGTAACAATCGGCAAGAATGTTGCCTTTGCATTTAACTGCCGGCTTTCTCAGCTGCACTCTATATATCTGAGTCATAGGAGACAAACAAGGGGCACATTCTGCAATTTATTAAACAGTACACAGACCTTAGCAAATACACTCTGACTATAAAGATGTCACTTAGTGAGGTTACCAACCAGGCCATGCATATTTGGCATCATTCACAATTAATGGCCTTTAGGCATTCATGTTGGTAGAGCAAATATGCCTATATTGAGAGCAGAACACTATGCAGTCATCCATGGATGTGATATAATTCATAAACAATGGAGGCTAAAATGATTACTGTTGATGATCAAGTTTTTTATAAAAAATTCTGTAAATCATAAACCTGTCATCCACTGATCAGATATGTCCACCATTACCTTTTCCCGAATTTCAGCAACTTTAGCTTATTACAAACAGAGATGGGTGAACCTGAACAGTAAAGTTCCCACATTGTCAAAATACAGCGAGAGCGCTCAGCTGTGATCGGAGGTATAAAGCTCACCTCCGGTCACTAGTGTCAGCTGATGGGACTACTAATCCCATCATCCAACACCTGCTACCGCTAATTACAATAAGAGTATGAGCAGCGGATGGGAGTATTCATCAGCCGCTCTTGCGCTGTAAATAAATAATTTTTTAAAAAATGGCGTGGGTTCCCCTGTATTTTTGCAAACCAGCCAGACAAAACTCACAGCTGGGGGCTGCAACCCTCAGCTGTCAGCTTCAGCAAGGCTAGATGTCAAGAATAAAGGGGTCCCCACGCTGTTTTTTTTCAATTATTTAAATAAAAAATTAAAAAACGGCTTGGGGTCCCCCTTAGTTTTTGACAACCAACCTTGCTAAAGCAGACAGCTGTGGGCTGTTATTCTTATACTGGTAAGGGGCCATGGATATTGAGCCCCCAGCCTAAAAATAACAGCCCACAGCTGCCCAGAAAAGGCACATCTGGGCTGAACTACGATGACCTTGGTGACATCCCTACTAGCACCGTGAGAGTTTTTCAGGTCACCGCAGTTCAGCCCAGCTGGGAACAAAGCCTCACTGACCGGACATAACCTCTATGATGTCACCACCAGTCTCTGAGACTGCACTCGCAACGGCTCAGTCACCAGTGGTTTTCAGCCTGGACGAACGCATCTTGACACTGTCCAGGTGGAAAACTGTTTATCTCCCAGACATGGATTATCGCATTGGACCAAACGACGGACAGGTATGGTATATTGTTGTTTTTTTTGTTTTACTTTATTTACAGGAGAATGAGGGCTTCGCCAGAATTAGGCGTTTAGAGAAAAATGGAAAACTGTGCTTAGACTTTTTTCAAATAAAGGACTTTATTCTGGCTGTGTCTTTATTTACCATACAATTGTAGGATTAGTAGTGGATGGGTGTCTTATAGACTCTTCTCCGTTACTAAGCCGTGGGCTTGATGTTATCTGACAATACAAAGGTGACATTAACCCCACAAATATGAACCCCACATGCCACCGCTAAATAATTAAAAAAAACAGCATGGGGACCCCTATATTCTTGATAACTAGCTTTGTTGAAGCTGAGAGCTGAGGGTTGCAGCCCCCAGCTGTGAGATTTGTCTGGCTGGTTAGCAGACATACAGGGGAACTCACGCCGTTTTTTAAAATTTATTTATTAACAGCGCAGGAGCGGCTTATGAATACTCCCATCCGCTGCTCCCGCTCTCACTGTAACTAGCAAGTGCAGGTGTCAGATGATGGGAGCAGTAGTCCCATCAGCTCAAACAAGTGACTTCAAGTAAACTGTATACCTCCGATCATAGCTGAGTGCTCACGCTATCTTTTGACAGTGTGTGAACCGTGGCTCTCTAACCGGCGGGGATGATTTCCCCGCCAATCAGAAGTGGTGATTGCCGTGCTGTCATGCACATTACAGCGCAGCAAACACTGGATGATCAGGCCCCCATTCAAGTGAATGGGGTCTGGGTTTAGGTTCAGGTCCAGGTACATTTTTGGTACCCGAACCCGAACTTTTTGTAACTGCTATGCCGAACCTGAACATCCAAGTGTCTGCTCATCTTTAATTACATTACAATGTGATATATTATTGGAAATGGAAGAAAAACCCTTTACAGTCTGCAACTCACATTATTCCTTCCAGGTGACCACATATGGACACATATAAGATATCCAGCTCTCACAGATTATTGCAAAATTACATGTAAGTTGTCAATTGCTATAATTTATTTTGTGATTTGTCAAGTCAAAAGGAAACATAGGGAAGGGCATATTTGTGAATCAAACCTGGGGATTGTAATGTACTGTACCATGCCTAGTTTCCATGCAGAAAAAAATATATTTTTGAAATGTGTTAGCCAATAGGCAGAAAGATATTTAAAATTGAGAGTCAGTGGTTGATACCTTTTAATGGTTAGCTGATAAGATGGTAACAAAATGTGGGAGTCAGCCTGACTTTCTCCTACCCTCAAGGAAAAAGAAGAATAATTATTTAGACAGAAACATTTAGATATTTGTGTTGTTTCTCCATTTTTATTTTAAAACTGTTTGCTTGTGTGTTGGTTTATTTTTCTCTTTTTATTTCTTTTCGTGTAAACACTGTATTTTTTATATTAAAGCTAGAAATTTTGATAAGTTTGAATCTTTTATGTTCTAAAGAATCCATAACCTTGTATGGGTGTATGGACTGTCAGGGTGTGATTTATGTTCACAACCACTTCAATTTTTCTTACAATTTATATCGATCTGTAGAATGATCAGTAACAATTAGATCATGCTATAGACCGATATAACTTGTCATAATAAGTTGAAGTGTTTGTGTGAGATCATAAATACCGGTACATTGCTAATACCTTTGCTTTCCTATGTTATACACTACCGTTCATAAGTTTAGAGTCATTTAGAAATTTTCTTATTTTTGAAAGAAAAGCAGCTTTTTCTAATGAAGCTAACATTAAATGATTTGGAAATACGCTCTATATATTGTTAATGTGGTAAATGACTATTCTAGCTGCAAACGTCTGGTTTTTAATGCAATATCTTCATAGAAGCCCATTTCCAACAGCCATCACTCCAGTGTTCTTATGGTACTTTATGTTTGCTAACTGTGTAAGAAGGCTAATGGATGGTTAACCCCTTCACCCCCAAGGGTGGTTTGCATGTTCATGACCGGGCCAATTTTTACAATTCTGACCACTGTACCTTTATGAGGTCATAACTCTGGAACGCTTCCATGGATCCCGGTGATTCTGACATTGTTTTCTCGTGACATATTGTACTTCATGGTAGTGGTAAAATTTCATTCAAATAACTTGCGTTTATTTGTGAGAAAAACGGAAATTTGGCGAAAATTTTTAAAATTTCTGCAATTTTCCAAATTTGAATTTTTATGCCCTTAAATCACAGAGATACGGCACACAAAAAACTTGATAACTAACATTTCCCACATGTTTACTTTACATCAGCACAATTTTGGAACCAAAATTTTTTTTTGTTAGGAAGTTATAAGGGTTAAAAGTTGACCAGCGATTTCTCATTTTTACAACACCATTTTATTTTTAGGACCACATCACATTTGAAGCCACTTTGAGGGGTCTATATGATAGAAAATACCCAAAAGTGACACCATTCTAAAAACTGCACCCCTTAAAGTGCTCAAAACCACATTCAAGAAGTTTATTAACCCTTTAGGTGCGTCACAGGAATTTTTTTGAATATTTAAAAAAAAATGAACTTCTAACTTTTTTTCATAAAAAAAATACTTCAGGTTCAATTTTTTTTATTTTACCAAGGGTAACAGGAGAAATTGGACTGCAAAAGTTATTGTGCAATTTGTCCTGAGTACGCAGATACCTGATATGTGGGGGGAACCACTGTTTCGGTGCATGGCAGAGCTCAGAATGGAAGGAGCGCCGTTTGACTTTTTCAATGCAAAATTGGCTGGAATTCAGATTGGACGCCATATCACGTTTGGAGAGTCCCTGATGTACCTAAACAGTGGAAACCCCCTACAAGTGACCCCATTTTGGAAACTAGACCCCCCAAGGAACTTATCTAGATATGTGGTGAGAACTTTGAACCCACAAGGGCTTTACAGAAGTTTATAACGTACAGTGGTACAATTAAAAAATCATATTTTTTCCACAAAAATGATCTTTTCACCCCAATTTTTATTTTCCCAAGGGTAACAGGACCCTAAAAGTTATTGTGCAATTTGTCCTGAGTACGCTGATACCCCACATATGGGGGTAAACCACTATTTGGGCGCATGGCAGAGCTCGGAAGGGAAGCAGCGCCATTTGACGCTTTTGGCTGGAATTGAGATCGGACACCTTGTCGCGTTTGGAAAACCCCTGATGTACCAAAACAGTGGAAACCCGCCACAAATGACACCATTTTGGAAACTAGACCCCCTAAGGAACTTATCTAGATGTGTGGTGAGAACTTTGAACCCCCATGGGCTTCACAGAAGTTTATAACATAAAGCCATACAATTAAAAAATCATATTTTTTCCACAAAAAATGATCTTTTCACCCTCAATTCTTATTTTTCCAAGGGTAACAGGACCCTAAAAGTTATTGTGCAATTTGTCCTGAGTACGCTGATACCCCACATGTGGGGGTAAACCACTATTTGGGCGCATGGCAGAGCTCGGAAGGGAAGCAGCGCCATTTGATGTTTTTGGCTGGAATTGAGATCGGACACCATGTCGCGTTTGGAAAACCCCTGATGTACCAAAACAGTGGAAACCCCCCACAAATGACACCATTTTGGAAACTAGACCCCCTAAGGAACTTATCTAGATGTGTGGTGAGAACTTTGAACCCCCATGGGCTTCACAGAAGTTTATAACATAAAGCCATACAATTAAAAAATCATATTTTTTCCACAAAAATGATCTTTTCACCCTCAATTCTTATTTTTCCAAGGGTAACAGGACCCTAAAAGTTATTGTGCAATTTGTCCTGAGTACGCTGATACCCCACATATGGGGGTAAACCACTATTTGGGCGCATGGCAGAGCTCGGAAGGGAAGCAGCGCCATTTGACGTTTTTGGCTGGAATTGAGATCGGACACCATGTCGCGTTTGGAAAACTCCTGATGTACCAAAACAGTGGAAACCCCCCACAAATGACACCATTTTGGAAACTAGACCCCCTAAGGAACTTATCTAGATGTGTGGTGAGCACTTTGACCCCCCCAGTGCTTCACAGAAGTTTATAATGCCCGGGCGTGAAAATAAAACATTCGTATTTTTTCCACAAACATGATCTTTTAGTCACCATTTTTTATTTTCCCAAGGGTACCAGGAGAAATTGGACCCCAAAAGTTGTTGTCCAATTTGTCCTGAGTATGCTGATACCCCATATGTGGGAGAAAACTACTGTATGGGCACACGTCGGGGCTCGGAAGGGAAGTAGTGATGTTTTGGAATGCAGACTTTGATGGAATGGTCTGCGGGTGTCATGTTGCCTTTGGAGAGCCCCTAATGTACCTAAACAGTGGAAACCCCCCACAAATGACCCCATTATGAAAACTAGACCCACTAAGGAACTTATCTAGATGTGAGGTGAGCACTTTGAACCCCCAAGAGCTTCACAGAAGTTTATAATGCCAGGGCATGAAAATAAAAAAATCGTATTTTTTCCAGAAACATGATCAATTAGTCCCCAATTTTTTTATTTTCCCAAGGGTAACAGGAGAAATTGGACCCCCAAAAGTTGTTGTCCAATTTGGCCTGAGTACGCTGACACCCCATATGTGGGAGAAAACTACTGTATGGACACACGTCGGGGCTCAGAAGGGAAGCAGTGACATTTTGGAATGCAGACTTTGATGGAATGGTCTGCGGGTGTCATGTGCGTTTGGAGAGCCCCTGATGTACCTAAACAATTGAAACTCCCCACAAGTGACCCCATTTTGGACACTAGACCCCCCACGGAACTTATCTAGATGTGTGGTGAGCACTTTGAACCCCCAAGTGCTTCACAGAAGTTTATAACACTCGGACGTGAAAATAAAAAAATCATTTTTTTCCACAAAAATGATATTTTTGCCCCCAATTTTTTTATTTTCCTAAGGGTAACAGGAGAAATTGGACCCCAAAAATTGTTTTGCAATTTGTCCTGAGTAGGTTGATACCCTACATGTGGGGTAAAACACTGTTTGGGCGCATGGCAGAGCTTGGAAGGGAAGGAGCAACATTTGACTTTTTCAACTCAGAATTGGCTGGAATTGAGATCAGACGCCATGTTGCATTTGGAGAGCCCCTGATGTGCCCAAACAGTGGAAACCCCCCAATTATAACTCCAACCCTAACCCCAACACACCCCTAACCCTAATCTGAGCCCTAACCCTAGCCCTAACCCTAGCCCTAACCCTAGCCCTAACCCTAGCCCTAGCCCTAGCGGGAAAATGGAGATAAATACTTTTTTTTTAATTTTATTATTTTTCCCTAACTAAGGGGGTGATGACGGGGGGTTTGATTTACTATTTATGGCGGTTTTTATATTTGGCAGCTGTCGCACGCTATAAGACGCTTTTTATTGTAAAAATAGTTTTTGCATCACCACATATTGAGAGCTATAATTTTTCCGTATTTTGACCCACTGAGTCAAGTGAGGTCTTATTTTTTGCGGGACGAGTTGACGTTTTTATTGGTACCATTTTCGGGCACGTGACTTTTTTGATCGCTTTTTATTCCTATTTTTGGGACACAGAATGAACAAAAACCAGCGTTTCATGAATTTCTTTTGGGGGGGTGCGTTTACACCGTTCCGCGTGCGGTAAAATTGATAAAGCGGCTTTATTCTTCGGGTCAGTACGGTTACAGCGATACCTCATTTATGTCCTTTTTTTATGTTTTTGTCGGTTTTATGCAATGAAAACTATTTCATATAAAAAATAATTATTTTTGCATCGCTTTATTCTGCGAGCTATAACTTTTTTATTTTTTCGCTGATGATGCTGTATGGTGGCTCGTTTTTTGCGGGACAAGATGACGTTTTCAGCGGTACCATGGATATTTATATGCGTCTTTTTGATCGCGCGTTATTACACTTTTTGTTTGGCGGTATGATAATAAATCATTATTTTTTGCTTCGTTTTTTATTTTTATTTTTTAAGGGGTTCGCTAAAGGGGTTAACTAATGGGACAGTTTTATAGGGCGGGTCATTACGGACGCGGCGATACCTAATATGTGTACTTTTATTGTTTTTTTTTTTATTATTTCCAAAAAATGGATTTATTGGGGGAATATTTTTTTTTTTTTTTCTAATTTATTTGGCGATTTTTTTTTAATTATTTTAACACTTTTTTTTATTTTTTTTTACTTTATTAAATAGTCCCAGGTGGGACATCACTGTCCTGTGACAGATCGCTGATCTGTCACATCACAGATCACTGTGACAGATCAGCGATCTGACACAGGCACTGCAGAAGGCTTCCTCATGCCTGCGCTTTGCAGGCACTGAGGAAGCCAGCTTCCTCAGGCCCCTGAAGGCCCCCGTCGCCATTTTGGATTCGGGGGCCTGGAGGAAAGGAGCCCCCCGCAGCAGCGCTGCACATTGCGCTGCCGTGGGGGGCTCAGGGAAGCACGGAGGGAGCCCCCTCCCTGCCGATGCTTCCCTTTAACCCCCGGTACACCGCGATCATGTTTGATCGCGGTGTGCAAGGGGTTAACGTGTCGGGGGCGGTCCGTGACCGCCCCTGACACATTGTGCCGGGTGTCAGCTGTGATAATCAGCTGACACCCGGCCTCGATCAGCGGCGCTCACCACATGGGGGCCGCTGATCGCGCTAGACGTACTATCCCGTCCATGGGCATAGGGGCCCAGGTCCCATGGACGGGATAGTACGTCTCATGTCAGGAAGGGGTTAAAATACCCTTGAAAACCATTGTGCAAGTATGTTAGCACAGCTGAAAACAGTTTGGCTGATTAGAGAAGCTATAATCCTGACCTTCCTTTGAGCTAGTTGAGAATCTGGAGCATTACATTTGTTGGTTCTATTAAACTCTCAAAATGGCCATAAAAAAAGAACTTTCATGTGAAACTCAACAGTCTATTCTTGTTCTTAGAAATAAAGGTTATTCCATGTGAGACATTGCCAAGAAACTGAAAATTTCCTACAATGGTGTGTACTACTCCCTTCAGAGGAGAGCTCAAACAGGCTCTAACCAGAGTAGAAAGAGAAGTGGGAGGCCCCGCTGCACAACTGAGCAACAAGACAAGTACGTTAGAGTCTGTAGTTTGAGAAATCGACGCCTCACAAGTCCTCAACTGGAAGCTTCATTAAATAGTACACGCAAAACCCCAGTGTCAACATCTACAATGAAGAGGCGACTCTGGAATGCTGTCCTTCAGGGCAGAGTGGCAAAGAAAAAGCCATATCTGAGACTGGCTAATAAAAGGAAAAGATTAATATGGGCAAAAGAACACAGACATTAGACAGAGGAAGATTGGAAAAGAGTGTTATGGACAGACGAATCCAAGTTTGAGGTATTTGGATCACACAGAAGAACATTTGTGAGACGCAGAACACCTGAAAAGATGCTCGAAGAGTGCCTGTCTCCATCTGTCAAGCATGGTGGAGGTAATGTTTTGGCCTGGGGTTGCTTTGGTGCTGGTAAAGTACAAGGTAAAAGGGATTTTGAATAAGGAAGGCTATCACTCCATTTTGCAACGCGATGCCATACCCTGTGGACAGCGCTTGATTGGAGCCAATGTCATCCTACAACAGGACAATGAACCAAAGCACACCTCCAAATTATTCAAGAATTATTTAGGGTAGAAGCAGGCAGCTGGTATTCTATCTGTAATGGAGTGGCCAGGGCAGTCACCAGATCTCAACCCCATTGAGCTGTTGTGGGAGCAGCTTGACCGTATGCTATGCAAAAAGCGCCCATCAAGCCAAACCAACTTGTGAGTGGGGCTTCTGGAAGCATGGGGTGAAATTTCTCCAGATTACCTCAGCAAATTAACTGCTAGAATGCCAAAGGTCTGCCATGCTGTAATTGATGCAAAGGGAGCATTATTTGACGAAAGCACAGTCTGAAGGAGAAAATTATTATTTCAAATAAAAATCTTTTTTTCGAATCTTGTCAATGTCTGGACTAGATTTTAAATTCATTTGGCAACTCATTTGATTAATAAAAGTAAGAGTTTTCATGGAAAACACAAAATTGTCTGGGTGACCCCAAACTTTTGAACGGTAGTGTATGTCCGCCACTTACTATAGGGAGGCATCGCAAAGTAACACGAGTTCATTGGAATCTTGAAGGGATTTCACTCAAGGCGACCATTAACCAGAATCTTTCACAGAGATGAGGTAAGTTTCCTGGCATCCAGCTCTAACATTGTTCCAGAGGTTGATCATAAGATTTTAATCAGGCTTCTTTCCATCACACAGAATTACTTCTCTGTGCACAATCTCCATACACAGCACAGTGCACAATGTCATCTTATGCAGTGAGGTGAGTGAGGAGGAAAGGTGAATAAGCGTTGGCAGCGGATTATTCAGGACACTTCCCAAGTGTGTGATAACAGAGCTTCTTTATTCAGGAATAAACAGGAACAATGATCTAGTGGATGGTTTACACAGTAAAATATCAGTATTTGCAGATGATACAAAACTATGCTAGGTAGTTAACACAAAGGTGGACAGTTTGCAACTACAGACAGATTTGAGTAAACTGGAGAATTGGGCTGAAAAATGGCAAATGAGGTTTAACACAGATAAGTGTAAGGTTATGCACATGGGAAGGAGAAACAGATGCTACAATTACTTACTAAATGGGAAACTGCTGGGGAAATCAGACATGGAAAAAGACTTAGGCATCTTAGTCAATAAGAAGCTAAATTGGAGTGCCCAGTGTCAGGCAGCTGCCACCAAAGCAAATAGGGTCATGGGATGCATTAGAAGAGGTCTGGGGACTCGAGATGAAAACATAATTCTCCCTCTGTACAAATCACTCGTCAGACCACACTTGGAGTATTGTGTACAATTTTGGATGCCGGTGCTCAAGAAAGACATTACTGAACTTGAAAGGGTTCAAAGGCGGGCTACTAAAATGATAAATGGAGTTGGTTCACTACAATACCCAGAAAGGTTAACAAAATTAGCTTTATTTACTCTAGAAAAGAGAAGACTTAGGGGAAACCTAATATATATGTACAAGTATATCAGAGGGCAATACAGAGATCTCTCCAATGAAATGTTTGTACCAAGGACTGTGACAAGAACAAGGGGGCATTCTCTTCGCTTGGAGGAAAGACAATTTCTGCACCAGCATAGAAGAGGGTTCTTCACGGTAAGAGCAGTGAGACTCTGGAATTCTCTTCCTGAGGAAGTGGTGATGGCCAACTCACTGAATGAATTTAAGAAAGGAATGGATGCTTTTCTTGTGAGTAACAGTACAGAAGGTTACGAATAACATAATATTATGGGTAGATGGTTGACCCAGCTTAGGGGAAGGAACTTTTTTTCCCTATGGAGAAAATTGGCTGCTACTCTGTGGGTTTTTTGCCTTCCCTAGGATCAACAATGCAGAACAGCTGCACTAAAACTAGGCTGAACTAGATGGACATAAGGTCTTCCTTCAGCCTTCAAAACTATGTAACTGTGTAATATGCTTAATAGATCAGGAATAAATCATTTGTGTGTCTCTATCTGTGCAGCATCTACAGCAGGCTGCTTCTCTCATTCACAGAGACAGGAAAAACAGGAAATACAGTCACATGCTCTCCCTGTGTGAGCTTCTGGGAGTTTTTTTTAACTTTATAAACAACATACAAATCTAGCATCTGAACACTCATAGGAAGGAATGTGATGGATCTCACAGGGGAAGGAGGGCTTCGACTTCGCTCACCTCGGAGGAGGGGAGAGAAGGATCAGCAGGGATCGGCTCTCTGGTGCCACCACTTGCTCCAGGTCAGTCAGGGAACTGCACCAAGGGCAAATAGTTGCCGGAAAGGCTTCCCTTCTAGGTACGAGTTAGTGAGATGCGCCCATTGAGGGGGCATATATATCACTAGTCCAAGCTGGAGATATATATTTAAACTTCCTGGCTATCACTGCCAGAGTTCCTCACTAAAACAGTATAGTATTCCACCAATTCCTCGTTTGACATAAGGCCTGTCCGACAACAGGCTTATGTCAGGTCAGAAACCAACCCGGGAAGCGTACAATTGAGCAACCGAGCGTGTGGACGTGGGAATTCATGAAACGAGATAAAAGAGCAGCCCAAGATTAAAGTTATATTTAAGCGTCGAAAAGGCGCACTAGAGATAAACAGGTATATATTTACAAGAACAATATACAGGTTTATAGTCACAAGTGTAGTACAAGGATAGGGTATAGATAGGTTGCAATTACCATGTTATGTTGCATGTGACCACAGGGAGCTGCTGTTGGATCACTGGTCAAAATCTTAGTTACAGGCTTTCCTGGCTGCGTCAGCTAACGTATCCTGCTGTCATTATAAAAACTAATTCCAAAATGAAGGTCTGCCTTATATCTCTCAGGCTGTACCCTCCCACACTCTGCTGCCACCCCTGGGCTGGGCTGCCTCCCTCTTCCCATGTTTGAGAATATGATTTTCTGCCCAGAATTGTGGACGGCCTGTAACTTTCCGCCGAAGCTCTGAATTCGTTAGTGGCACCACCAATGGGTTCCGCTGCATTTTATCTGCGCATAGAGACTAAATATGCCCACAGTATGTACTTCCTGTTAGCTACGTTTTATAACTCCATAATCCAGGGTTGTGGAGGTGGCTAAATAATATGGGCGGGTGGGGAAAGGAATGCCAATTCTGATAATGTGCTCGGCTAGGCTCAGAAATATTGCATTCTGTTATTATAGGTCATTTTCAGATTCAATACCTTAGAGCCTGCTGTGACTTGTCATACGTGATGTCTCCATGTGCTTCACAAAGGGAGCCAGCTTGCTGCAGCTGCAGATGAGTTTGGACCCTCATGCTAATTGGTGAGGACTCGAGTTTCAAAGGCTCCAGGACTTCGTGGGTCAAAGAATCTGCCAATATCCCTGGCTCAGATCCATGATGTCAAGTACTTAGCCCCGGCCAACTGATTGAGCAGATTCTCGATGTGTGGCATAGGGAACACATTGGTGACTATGATAGTGTTGAGTCCCCGGTAGTCCATGCAGTACCAGGTTGTTCAGTCCTTTTTGGGGATGAGGACTACGGGTGATGCCCACATGCTGTTGGATGCCTGGATCACACCCAGCTTCAGCATTTCGTCAATCTCCTGGCGCATCTGCTGTTGCACTTCGAGAGAGAACTTATATGCTGACAGCCAGATTGGGGGGGTGATCCCCTGTGTCCACATAATGGACAGCCAACTAAACAGCTCTGTGAAGGGGTGTAGAGTATCCACCAGCTGGGACAGTTGGTCCTCTGTGAGCTGATAGCCAACATCTACATCCTCCATGGATCCATTTGCATTGGCTTGGGTGTGCAGATCCAGGAGGGCTTCAGCCTCTCCTTCCTCAGGAAGGTTGCACACAGGGAGGGTGCTGGCCTCCCACTCATGATGGGCCTTCATCATGTTCACATAGAAGGCCATCCTACTTCCACAGGCGTGATCTAGGGTGACCAGGTACATGATGTCATTGAGCCGCTGGTGCAAGTGGTATGGGCCCCCCAGTATGCCTGAAGCTTGTCCTGCACCAACTGCGACAAGGCCACCATTTTGTCCTGGAAGCGCATGGCATACTCAATGACCGACACTCCAGGAGTGGCCAAGTCTCCTTCCCATACCTCTTTTACGAGGGCAAGGGGCCCTCATACATGTCACCCATACAGGAGCTCGAAGGGGGCGAACCCCGTTGAGGCCCGTGGAGCCTCCCAGTAGGCAAATAGTAGGTGTGGGAGGTACCGCTCCCAGTCGCTCCCATGGGAGTCAACCAATATCCTAAGCAATCTGCTTGAGGGTGCCATCAAACCGCTAGCACAGACCATTAATTTGTGGATGGTACGGGCTGGCCACCAGATATTGCACCTGTATTTGATTACAAAGGGACTCCATCAGCTGCAACATGAACTGGGTCACTCGGTCGGTTAGCATTTACTGGGGAAATCCCACTCTGGAGAAAATCTCCTGTAAAGCAGTGGCCAACTTGTCGGCTCAAGTGGATGACACGGCTACTGCTTTTGGGTACAGGGTGGCATAATATACTACCGTTAGTATGTAGCTTTTCCTGGAGATGCTGGTAACGGACAGTGGTACAATGAGATCCACAGCCACCCTCCGGAAAGGCTCGTCAATGATGGGCAATGGCACCAGTGGGGCTTTGGGGTTGTTTCCCAGCCTTTCCCACTCTCTGACTGGTGTCACATGAACGGCAGTAGGAAGCTACATCGGTCCCCATTTTAGGTCAGTAAGAATGCTGGGCTAGCATGGCCTTGGTATTAGCGATCCCTAAGTGTCCAGCCATCAGAAGCTCATGTGCGATCCGCAACTGCTCCGCCTGGAACGGATAGGGTACCAATAACTGTCTGTCCCTAGGCCACGCCTCTGGGGACTCTTGCTGAACCAACACCCGGTACAGCTTTCACTGGTCCCAGACCATCTGCTGGAGGTCTGAGACCATGAAAGGCTGTGCCACTCGCTCCATACGGGCCTTCAAGCTGTCGTCAGCTTCAAACGCTGCCCGAAACCCCTGACTAGATGTGGCCAGAATAGGCAAAACTGCCATGTCTTCTGTTAGTTCCCTTGAACACATCTCCAGGCCTCCCTCTGGCTCAGCCGCCACTTGGTCAGAAGGGGCAAAGCCTTCGGACCTCCGTGAAGCTCTTTGGACTCCAGCACTCCCACTCCTAGTGACAGCGGCCAAGACCGCTGTAACCAAGGGTAGTGCCTGCCTCCTCTTGGCTTCCACACAAGTCGCTGAGTCAGTAGGACCAACCTGGTCTCCTGGCATCCTGGGTGTGGGGACCTCCTGGAAGCTCCACCTCTCCTGTTACAGCCCCAACCCCATTGGCACATTCCTCTTCCTGCAGCTGTGCAGAACCCAGCAGTTTGGACTCATTTAGGGGCCCTACAATCCCCTCTCACCAACTCTACTTCTGGCCTTGCAGGTACCTGTCCCCTACCTCAGCCTCCAGAGCACACTGTCTCATCACATGTGGAGGCATTCGCACACCTTCCTCTGTCTTCTGGCTCTGTCTCATCTGCGCGTGCTACATGTGTCCTGTCAGCACAGGAGTGACTCTCAGCTCCCACCTCCTCCCTTAACACAGAGGGAACAGGCAACACAATTACAAGGTTATTAGCAGCAGATAAATCAAGACACAGTGGGGGACCAGGACTTGGGGGTCTCTATAGCCACAAACTGTGACACTAGCCACCCCAAATCTGTCCCAAGTAATACACTGGCGGGAATATTCACCGACACTCCCACTTCCCTCATTCCCTTCCCGGCACCCCAGTGCAGATGAATCCTGGCGACAGGCAGTGCCAGTTCGACCTTTCCAATTCCAGAGATTCCAGAGACGGCAAGGGGTTTTCTGGGTAACAAGTCCTGGGGAGACACCATCTCAGGCCGCATGAGAGTCATTTCGGTGCCGGTGTCCCGCAGTTTCATAGCACTGGTGTGGTTTACAGTGACAGGCTGGTAATTTTCATGGGACCTCCCATCACCCCCACCCACACACATGACAGGGGATGGTTTTGGGGGTGAGGACGGGGCCTTGTGGTGCTGCGGACACATGGCCCTGAAGTGTCCAGGTTGTTTGTAGAGGTGACACGTCCTGGGTTCTACCCCTGACCTGGAGATGGAAACAGAAGTGGGCGCCCCTTGCATTCTAGGGGCTGGAGAAACAAGGGCAAGATGAGTCTTAACCCCTCTCCAGGTGCTATGGGTGGCCTGCTTGGCTTCCGGGGCCCGGTTATTGGCATAGCCATCTGCCAGGCCAGCTGTAGCAGCAGCTCCTTTTGGTTTCCAGTCACGGAGGTACTGTTGGAGGTCCTCTGGGCAGTTCCACAAGAATTGCTCAGTGACAAATGCCTCCTGAATCTCCTGGCCGGTGGTGAACTCCAGACCCTTGGTCCAGTACTTGGGACCACATGTGGTCGGCCTACTTGTCTTTGGAGCCTTTTTGCAGGCTCCTGAACTTCCAGTGGTAAGACTCTGGAGTGAGGTTGAACTGCTGGATCAGCGCCTGTTTGATGCTCTCATAGACCTGTTCCACCCCGGCAGGTAAGTCCCCGAAAACTTCCAGAGACCTACCCCTCAAATGGGGGGTCAGGTACTTGACTCACTGATCTGAGGCCAGATGGCAGATGGTGCTGTCAGCAGGTTGGCTCAAGGGCTTTCAGAAATGAGTCCAGGTGTCTGTCCTTCTCAAGCAAAGGGGAGTCCTCGGCTTGGACCTTGGCTGTCTTGGGTTCCAGATGTGCTCTGGTGGGCGGTAGGAGACCCTGCTGAGCCAACTCCAGCTGATGCTGTCGCTCTGCAGCTGCACGGCTTTCTGATGCCTCTCGCTCTGCCTGGCATTCTGCTACTTTCAGGATGTTTGCGGAGGCATCCTCGTGCCTCACCTTGAGACTCACCAGAGCAGCTTGAAAGAGGGCCTCTGACTTGAGCTGTTCGAGGAGAAGGGCAGCAGGAGGGTGTTCTCCTGCAGGATACTGCACTGGCGGCGAGACACTTGGGGAGCCCGGGTGGGACCCAGCCTGGTTCACCCCTTCTTCAGAACCAGCACAGTCATTCTCCGCATTATGGGCTAGCTCCGCTGCCATCATTCATGTCCAGCTTCGAGTGCTTGCAGCCAGTCTTTTCAGCCCTCCTTCATGGACACAGCGGCAACCTCCGAGCACCCACACACCTACAGTACTTTGCACTCCGACTGTCTAGTGCTGAGCTGATCTTAAAACCCCAGCAGCAAAAGCTACAGCTGGTAGTCTTTAGTGTCTGGGAGTAGGGATCCCACACACACTATTATCTCGATCCCACCGTGCTGCCACCAATCTGTGAGGGATCTCACAGGGGATGGGGGCATCAGCTTTTCTCTCCTTGGGGGAGTGGAGAGGAGGACCTGCATGGATAAGTTCTCTGGCATCACCACTTGCTCCAGGTCAGTCAGGAAACTGCACCGAGAACAAATAGTCGCCGGAAAGGCTTACCTTATAGGTACGAGTTAGTGAGGTGCTCCCAGTGAGGGGGGATATATATCACTGGTCCAGGCTTGGGATATATATTTAAACCTCCCGGCCTTCACTGCCAGAGTTCCTCAATAAAACAATTCGGTATTCTGCCACAAGTTCCTCGTTCAACATAAGCCCCGTCCGTCAACAGGTTTATATCAGATCAGAAACCAACCCAGGTAGCATACAATTGAACAGCCGAGCATGCGGATGTGAGGATTTATGAATTGAGATAAAAGAGCAGCTCAAGATAAATTTTATACTTAATAGTCGAAAAGGCTCACTAGAAATATACAGGCATATATTTACAAGAGCAATATACAGGTATACAGTCAAAAGTGTAGTATAAGGATAGGGTATAGATAATTTGCAATTAGCGTGTTATGTAGCATGTGACCACAGGGAGGTGCTGATGGATCATAGGTCCAAATTTTAGCTACAGGCTTTTCCTGGCTGCGTCAGCTAATGTATCCTGCTGCCGTTAGAAAAACTAAGTCCAAAATGAGGGTCTGCCTTATATCTCCCAGACTGTACCCTCCCACACTCTGCGCCCACCCCTGGGCTACCTCCCTCCTCCCATGTCTAAGAATATGATTTTCTGCCCAGAATCATGGATGGCCCATAGCTTTCCGCCAAAGCTCTGAATGTGTCAGTGGTGCCGCCAGTGGGTTCTGCTGCATTTTATCTGCGCATAGAGGCTAAATATGTCTACCATATGTACTTCCTGTTAGCTATACTTTATAACTCCATAATGCAGGGTTCTTGAGGTGGCTAAATAACATGTGTGCGTGAGGAAAGGAATGCCAATTCCGATAATGTGCTTGGCTAGGCTCAGAGATATTGCATTCTGTTATTATAGGTTATTTTTAGATTCAATACCTCAGAGACTGCTGTGACTTGTTGTATATGCTGTCTCCATGTGCTTCAGTCACACACACAAAGGGAGCCAGTTAGCTGTAGCTGCATATGCGCTTGCACCCTTGTGCTAATTGGTGGGGACCTGAGCCTCAAAGAGTTTATGCCTAGCTCTTTTAATTAAAGCAAAATATTGTATTGCCTTTTTTGGCCTGGGGAATGCCAAGGTGTGGGCACATTCCAGGAGGGACACTTTGTCACCCCTCTTAGATGCTGCATACACTTTGTCCCAAAGTGGTTGTTCACTACTTTGATATTATTATCTATCTTTACAACAGTAAGTTGCTTGTTTTTAAAAGCACTTTGCAATTTAAACCATTCATGAAAATGAGACAAAGCCTTTTAAAGTAAAGATCAGACTCTGAAGTTAGTTTGAAACACATTAGGTAACTAGCAGTGATGACCGACCGTGCTCAGATAAAGTGTTAGTTCATCATGCCTGTGTGCTAACAGAGTGTCTTTGGCGTGCTCGAATAGCATGCTTGCATCCCTGCTCCTGCAAGTCTCGCAGCTGATTGACAGCCACAACACAGTCAGGGATTGACTGTTTGTTAGGTAATCCCTGCATGAGTTGCCGCAGTTTAACAACCATAAGACTTTGCCACACACTTCAAAAATAAGATCGACCAAACAAGGCAAGTCTTCAACCACCACAACCCCTTTGTATACCAGACCAATGCCCATATCCCAAAACCTCACTCTCCAACATCACTGAAGGGGAGCTTAAGTGTCTCCACTCCAAATTGCACCTCACCACCTGTGCACTCGACCCAATCCCATCCCACCTCCTCCCCAACCTCACCACCACTCTTATCCAATCCCTACCCCACCTCTTCAACCTATCACTAACTTCTGGTAGCTTCCCTTCTGCTTTCAAACATGCCACAATCATCCAATATCGCTGCTCTCATTCACATCCAAACTCCTGGAGCAGCATGTCCAGGCTGAACATTCCTCCCACCTCTCATCTAACTTGCTCTTTGACAATCTACAATCTGGTTTCCGCCCCCATCGCTCCACTGAGACAGCCCTGACCAAAATTACTAATGACCTACATACAGCCAAAGCTTTCAGACAATACTCTATACTCCTTTTTCCAGACCTGTCCTCTGCTTTCAATACAGTTGACCACTGCCTCCTACTACAGATCCTCTCCTCCTTTGGCATCAAAGACCTAGCCCTATCCTGGATCTCTTCATACCTTACCAATCCCACATTCAGCATCACCCACTCTCTCACTACCTCCTCATCCCACCCTCTCTCTGTTGGAGTCCCCCAAGGCTCTGTTCTAGGACTCCTACTCTTCTCAATCTATACACTTGGCCTGGGACAACTCATATAGTCCCATGGATTCCAGTACCACCTGTCTGCTGATGACACTCATATCTACCTCTCTGGCCCAGATGTCACCTCTCTGCTGTACAGAATCCCGTAGTGTCTATCAGCCATATCCTCCATCTTCTACTCTCACTAATCTGAACTCATCATCTTTCCTCCATCTCACAGATTTTCCTTACCTGACCAATTTATCACAATTAACGACATCACGCTTTCCCCCGTACTGGAAGTCCGCTGCCTCGGAGTAACCCTTGACTCTGCGCTGTCCTTCAAACCGCACATCCAAGCTCTTTCCACCTCCTGTCACCTCCAGCTCAAAAATATTTCCAGAATCCATCCTTTCCTCAACCCTCAAACTACTAAAATGCTTGTGCATGCACTAATCATCTCCCAACTCGACTACTGCATCATCCTTTTCTGTGGCCTCCCTGCTAACACCCTCAAACCTCTCCAGTCCATCCTTAACTCCTCCCCTCTGCAAATCTCTTCACTGGCTCCCATTCCCTCAGCATATCCAGTTCAAATTATTAATACTGACCTACAAGGCCATCTATAAACTGTCTCCTCCATATATCTCTGAACTAATATGCCGATATCTTCCCTCACATAATCTCCAGTCCTCCCAAAACCTCCTTCTCTCCTCCACACTTATTCGCACCTCACCTAACTGCCTCCAATACTTCTCCCGAATATCCCCCATCCTCTGGAATTCTTTGCCAAAACTCATCCAACTTATTAACCACATTCGGATCCTTCAGACGGAACCTGAAAACCCACCTCTTTAGGAAAGCTTACAGCCTGCAATTACCCAGCTGTCTCCTCACCACTACCGGAGCTACCGTCTCACCATCACCGGAGTGGCTGCAACCCCCCAACCTACTGACTCCATCCCCACCATCCTGTAGAATGTAAGAGCGCAAAGGCAGGGTCATCTCCCCCCTGTATCAGTCTATGATTGTTATTTTGTTTACTGTAAGTGATGTCTGTAATTTGCATGTAACCCCTTCTCATGTACACCACCATGGAATCAATGGTGCTATAAAAATAAATAATAATAATAAGACATGCAGCCACACTGACTCAAACATATTATTTGAGCACGCCGAAGACACTCAGTGAGCATCCGAGCATGCTCACATAACACTTTACTCAAGCAGAGTCGATCATTACTAGTAACTACACATGGAGCAACTACAAAAAATGACTAATGCCCAATGTAAGCCATAGAACCTGTAGTGCTTTGGGTATTGTCCTATTCCCTACAATTGCATGGGAGACCTGTCAATAGGCTACAAGAAGCAGCAGCAAGTGGCCTCCAACATGCCGAAAGATCTGAAAGGCCACCTTAAAAAATCTGTAATTCCTCACGGGTAAGGCTAGTTTCACACTTGCTTTTTTTTGCAGCGCGTTTTTCCCGCAAAAAAACGCATTGAAAAAATGCATACATAAGCATACAACTGCTGCGTTTTTTTCAAGCATTTTTATGAGCATGCATGAAAAAAACGCAGCGTTTTTATGCGTTTGTATGCGTTTTTAGCGCGTTTTTAGCGCGTTTGCGTTTTTTTCCAACATTTTTAGGTGGCCCCTCACACTACCCAAACCATGACTTTACTAACCCTAACCCTGACCCTAACCCTAACCCTAACCCTGACCCTAACCCTAACCCTAACCCTGACCCTAACCCTTAACCAAATCATACTTAACCCTAACCCAAACCCTAAACCCTAACTAACCCTAACCCTAACCCTAACCCTGACCCTAACCCTAACCCTGACCCTAACCCTAACCCTAACCCTAACCCTGACCCTAACCCTAACCCTAACCCTGACCCTAACCCTTAACAAAACCATACTTAACCCTAACCCTGACCCTAACCCTAACCCTAACCCTAACCCTGACCCTAACCCTTAACCAAACCATACTTAACCCTAATCCTGACCCTAACCCTGACCCTAACCCTAACCCTAACCCTAACCCTGACCCTAACCCTTAACAAAACCATACTTAACCCTAATCCTGACCCTAACCCTGACCCTAAGCCTTAACAAAACCATACTTAACCCTAACCCTGACCCTAACCCTAACCCTAACCCTGACCCTAACCCTTAACCAAACCATACTTAACCCTAATCCTGACCCTAACCCTGACCCTAACCCTAACCCTAACCCTGACCCTAACCCTTAACAAAACCATACTTAACCCTAATCCTGACCCTAACCCTGACCCTAATCCTTAACAAAACCATACTTAACCCTAACCCTGACCCTAACCCTAACCCTGACCCTAACCCTAACCCTAACCCTGACCCTAACCCTAACCCTAACCCTAACCCTGACCCTAACCCTTAACAAAACCATACTTAACCCTAATCCTGACCCTAACCCTGACCCTAATCCTTAACAAAACCATACTTAACCCTAATCCTGACCCTAACCCTGACCCTAACCCTAACCCTAACCCTAACCCTGACCCTAACCCTAACCCTAACCCTAACCCTGACCCTAACCCTTAACAAAACCATACTTAACCCTAATCCTGACCCTAACCATGACCCTAATCCTTAACAAAACCATACTTAACCCTAACCCTGACCCAAACCCCAACCCTAACCCTGACCCTGACCATAACCCTAACCCTAAACCCCCTTAACTAACCCTAACTCTAACCCAAACCCCTAAATTCCATGGTTTAAAAAAAAAAACGCATATGCAAAAAAACGCATACATGAGCATGCCAGTGCGCACATATGCGCATCCATAGGCTATAATGGCCATTTTTAGCGCAAAACGTGCGCATATGTGCGCATGCGCTTTTTTGCAGGGCCAAAAAATGCAACATGCTGCGTCTGGAAAATCCCAACGCACACCCCAAAAAAACGCAGCGCATGAAAATCGCATACATGCGCTTACCAGCGCGCAGGTATGCGCACCCATGTTAAATATAGGGGAAAAAACGCATGCGCAGGTGTGCGTTTTTTTCCAGCGCTAAAAAACGCAAATGTGAAACCAGCCTTAGAATATTATTTTAGGGCATTGCTATTTATCCAGTTACTGCATATTTTAAGCAGCCAATTGGCACCGCTACACCATATCTTAGTTTTATCTAATTGATTTATGCCCTTGTCCTTTCTTCTACCTTTCTCCGTTCTTACTGTATAGGTGTAAAACTCCAATATCATTAGAGTGAGCTATTGTAGATGATGTTGTCCTGTCGGCTTCCATTGGATATTCATATTCGCCCGAGGGACGCCATAGTGCACCGAACAGTAATGTACTGTATTGTTGATACAAACAACAGACCACAGCTTGTGATAATAAAAAGGAGAAGAGGAGAATGACAAATAAGACACTCCTTGTGTTTCTCCCGAAATATTCCCACACTCTTCTCAAGTATGCAGGGTGAAGACTGATCGGCTCCAAAGTAAATATTGATTCCCATTTTTTAATGATTTAACCAAGCCAATAATTTCCTCATTTTCCCGAGACCACCCATAAAGAAATAATGTGTTTTATTTTCACTTGGAAACAATCGCACAGCAGAATCAATTAAAAGAGCGCTACACTCCAGGCTTAATTAAGTAAAAACCCGCAGACTAAATGAAATAGAGAGTTAACTACAGTGTCTTAATATTCCTTATCCATCTTACTGTCTATCTATCCCCATATCTGTCACCCGGTAGTTCTGCACGTCATGGATTCCCACCTCCAAAAAAATCCTTGTTACATTTTCATATTCACAACCTTATTACATTCAAAATCAGTTGTGAGAAAGCTCCTTATAATAGATGGCTGCAATATTCATTTTATTAATGCAGTTTTATACTAGCAGGCAATGTGTATGCAAATAACTCCAGAGCATGTGGGTGTGCTTTTTTTTTTTAAAAACAGACATAGATAAGATTGACAGAGAGATCCAGTAGATACATGGACAGTGCTAGTTTCAGGGCTCGTGCACACCGTTATATTAAAGGTTATCTGTCACCAGGTTATAGCCACCTAATCTGAGAGCATCCTAATGTAGGGACAGAGCCCCTGATTCCTGTGGGGTATCACTTTTTGGGCTGCTGGCTGTAATTTTGATAAATTCACTGCTTTATCAGCAGGAGATCATCACTAGAGTAATAGCTGCTGCTATGTAGTCACCCCATGAGCTCTGTATAAGGCTAGTTTCACACTAGCGTATGGAGGAGCTGTGGAGGGATGCAGACTTCCTCTGTGAAGCTCCACCCACGGCCACACCTCCTCCGGTCAGCTCCGCATGCGTCGTTTTGACGGTGCGGCGACCGCACCAAAATGCAACACGTTGAGTTCGTTGCAGGTCGCAGCACCGTCAAAACTATGCATGCGGAGGTATGCGCATAGATCAGCACGGCCTGCGTACCTAATGCTAAAGATAGGGTATGCAGGCCGCCTGCTGACGGAGGCAGAGCTGACCGGAAGAGGTGCGGCCATGGGCGGAGCTTCACAGAGGAAGTCTGCAGCCCTCCGCAGCTCCTCCATACGCTAGTGTGAAACTAGTCTAACTCAATCCCCACCACTGATTGGCAGCTTTCTGCCTATGCATAGTGCTGGTGCAATTGAAAGGAGCATACTAAACAAATAAATATGAATGAATGAAAAAAAATGAAAATGTGATCGGTCAGGAATGGGGCAGAATAGCCCGATGCTGTACTTGTTCATGGTGTACAGTGTCAGCAGCCATTAGGAGAGACTTTCAGGAGCTGTCCTTTAATCCAGCAGCCCCTCACCTCCAGTGCATCCTATGATCGCACCCTATAATCCCAGATTGCATTGTAATCTGCAGGCGACACAATACGATGCTGTTACGGTATATCCTTATACTGGACGAGGCTGCTGTTATCATCGATCAATGTATCTAGAAGTGTCCTTCCGGTATGAACACATGACAGCAACAATTTGCACCATATAAAGGGATGACATTAATTGTTACACAGCGGCAATTGATGATCGTAATACATTACATGTAACCAGGCTGCCTCATATACAGAGATTCTAGATATTTTGCAAGGTCTACAAGTCGGCGCACTGATAGACATACGGAACAAACTACAGCCTGATTGGCTCTATAAATGCACTATTTTACATTCACATAATTATTCCAGCAGCTGCTCTGGAGCTTGGAAACTGAACAGTTTAACAAAATAAAGACTGGGAAAAATATCCATAAATAGCTTTATTCAAACTCCGAATGTTTTCCCTTCTGTAAATAGATACGGCGCACAGATATGATTATCGCACACAAGCAGTAATGTCTGTGTCAGTCTAACATCAGACCGCTAGAACTGATCTAATCAGAATTCTCTTCTGAAAGCTTCTTCCGAGTTTCTTGGGAGATTTCCGCTACCAAATGCCTTTCGGAGAGTTCTGCTGGTGAACTACTCCCCCTGGTGGTCGGTAGGTATTACAACTAATTAAATCTAGAACATGAGCACTTTTTTTTTTCTTCAATTAATGAAGTTTTTGTAAACAGGCTTAATGACTTTCAGGAATTATCAGCTTTATTATTAAATATTCCTTTTTTAAAAAAATAATTATGGCTAATGATAAAATGTTCATTTAGTAACATTTGAGCGATGTTTGCTTCTTTTTCTTTTTTTTTTCCAATCTACAAAAATTAAATAATTGGATGTTTGAAAAAAAAAAAATTAATTGTGCTGCAGTATTATCACACATCGCCTTCTGGATTATAGAAACATTTGATTTGATCTCTACTATGTTATCCATTTCTCTTTTCTAGTAGAATGTGTAGGTTACATCTGACCTATTACATTGTGAAAAGGAATCTGAGGATTGAGATTTAATAACTGTTTTTCAGGTGATAAACAGTTATTATTAACCATTAAAAAATTCAGTTCTCCGCTTTGGTCTCTATGTGCAGCTTCCTGGATGAACCGTTGAAGCTTACAGTCTAATTCCTGATCATGTTCTTTCATTCTCAGTCATTTACAGTTTCCTGTTGAGTTAATAAAGAAAAAGTCCAAAGGAAATTCGGAATTTAAAAAAATAATGTACAGACAGAAGCTAACCCTATTGAATCCCATACCCTGACAATGGAGACGTCAATAGTATTTATCAATGCAATCACAGCACAAATGAAAAGCATAAAGCCCCCAACCACAGGTTCATCATTTTTACTGACAATTTATTTTTTTACATCGGGGCAAATTAAAGGGATGTGACTTGCGTTTCTCATGAGGGTATTCTTTTTTTTAGGAAAGATGTCTTCCACTTTCTAGCAAAAAAAAAAATTAAAAATTGGGGGTGAGATCTGGCATAGTAATGGCTCTCTGTTCCTAAATTATGGAACGCCTTGTCAATTAAAAAAAAAGCATTCTGTGCCCAATTAAATATGCCAAATAAAATTTTATCTGTATCAAGTGAAATTACGTTATCTAAGTATATATGTGACTAACCTCCTTATAATAATGTCACATCTGCCCTGACACTGAATACTATTGTAAGAATAAATACAGGAAAATAAATAATACAGATGATAGAAACTATATTGATACAGTAAACAGACAACATCCAAGATAAAAACAGAATAAGCAAATAGCCTGCAGGAAAATAATACACAGCCATAGTGCATGAAAATAATATAAGCTGCTTGGTTAACAGAATTTTGATAAAAAAAATGCAAAAGCCTGGTCAACAACATCATGGTGACCCTATCTGGTCAACCATGTCATAGTGACCCTATTCTGGACTGTCCTACCCTATAACATTGAAACCATACCATTGGTATAAGGGCAGAGGAGGAATAAAGTAAAGTAAAGCTTGCTTTGGCTTAAATAGCAACTCCATTATGGTATTGGTAATATCAGAAAATTGTACAATAGTAATACAATGATTGTAAATATCCATACATTTTCTTATTCAGCATTGTGTTTTTGCACTTCTGAGATGTTCTCCTATGAGGATAGAGTCACAGGATTCACATTGATCGCTTTGCCAACGTGCACACCAGTGGCTGCGGCCACTCCATTAAAGTCTATGGGAGTCGTGGAAAAAGGTGAATAAATATATGTGCACATGACGTCTTCTCCAAGCAGATTCCAACATCTGAAGAATCAGAAAACGCTCAAAAAATGAACATATGCATTTTTATCTAAAACGACTTACTGTGCCTGTGTTCAGGTTTTCGAATGTGTTTAAACCATGTCAGTTTTGGAAAAGCACCAAGTGGTTAAAAGAAGTGATCTGTCCATTCTTCTGGCATTTTCCCTTTGGAAGACACTCTGTAGTTTACAATACAAGACAATGGGATTGCTCAAAAGATGTCCAAAGGTTTGGTAGAACCATTTTCCATTGATAATTCTCGAAAAAACGCAACTGAATCTTCCAAGAAAAAATCATCGGTGACCAAAAACATTGGAAACACACTCAGTAAACGACTAAAAAAAGACACAAAAGACGCTTCAAGAAAAAAACCAAATGTCAGAATTTTCTGTAGCTTCTTATTCTTGAAAGATTAAAGAACTTTGCCTAAGTTTAAAAGAAGTCACGAGCACAAACAATGATAGGAAAGTATGGACCGATAGAAGTCAATGGGGACCAGATTAAGTGACTGAAAGGGTTGTCCTGAGGCACATGGCCATCGGCTAAAAGTCATGGTTCAGATCTAGTGCCTTTGCTACGGCAGCCGGAGACCTTCTACTTCTTGGCTCTGACTCGGCTGTAGGTTTTAAATATTGCATATTTCTGATTTTCATATTTTTAAATGGACCAATAATAAAATAATACAATTTTTTTTATGTCTCTATTGGATGGATGTGCTCAACTCCCTTCTTCTTATCTGCCATTGCTGAGTCTTCCAGTTGGGTACAGCTCCCACTGATCAAGACCATCTACAGCGGATTGCATTATCTGCATCGTTGTTGAGCTTCTTCCACTTTTCTTCTCTCGGAGACCTTCTAAATATTAGAGCTCATGCACACAACCGAGTTTCTCGGACGAGCGCTATTTGTGGCTTTCACAGATAGCATTCGTACCTATGATATATTCTGTGGGGCTGTGCACATGCCTGATTTTTTTCATCGGACTGAACAGTCCATGAAAAAAATCGGAAGCGTCCGAATTTGATCCAAGTTTTAGATCAAAATCGTCCATGCAAGTCTATATATCCGTGAAGAAAATTGGACTGCACTTAGATGAGAGAATAGAGGAGATGTAAAAACTTTTTTTTTGACTCATCTCCATGTCCAAAAAAACCCTGTTGCCACTCTGATCAAAGTCCGATCAGAATAATCTAACAGTTTCTCTCGGATGTGGAGACTTTAGTCCAAAGTTCGGTTCGGGTACCAGAACTATTCCTTTCCGAAATATAAAAGGTCCGTTTTCAGAGTTCACTATACAAACCACGAATTTTACAGATCGAGTTCGCTCTTCTCTAAACGCCCTAACAGGAGCTCCAGCCCTAATAGTCCACTGCCTTCTGTGCTCTTATTTGCAGCACTACCATACGTCTGTGAGCGCCTCAAGCATCTGGTCCTATCATCTGCATGTGCAGCATCTCTAAAATAATATATGGCAATGGTAATCAGCATAGCATCGCATTTAAGTAGCCATTTTACAGTATATCTTCCAATCTGCCGGGGTCAACAGGTTCTAATAACAGATGAAACTACCAGGAGTCTCTCTCCATCCTGCACTTTAAAATATACATTGTTTTGCTAATGTAGCCATTTACCAAGGATTTCAGCCGCTTGATAAATTAATCTTTCCCATTCTTTACATGATGTAGCTCTCCTGAGATAGTTGTTGATAAATGCATATCTAATAAATATGCAGTCTCCTAACCACTTTGCAAAATAACCGCTGCTTCCTCCTTCAGAATTAATGGGGAGGAGGCCTGTGATTAATTCCTTGCTTAGCGAATTCTAAAGAGGACAGAGAAGGAAATAAAAAAAAAGGAAAAAAAAATAGAAAAGCAAGAAAAATAACACAGTTTAAAACTCTCTAGTTAGCAGCGGGGAAAAAAAAAAAGAAGTGACAGCCCCGTTATGGGGATAAACAATGTGTCTTTTTTTTTTATACTTTTCATTGTAGATTTCTCATGGCGGAAGTCTTCGAGGCAGAAAGTTTTCTCCAGTTCCGCAGGAGTTAAAGCCACAACGCGCAGTAAGATATGTCTGCTGGTTGGGAATTCTCTGAAGGTAAGCCAACTCCTGCAGTGTCTAACTGCCAATAAAACCACATGTCCTATTACAAAAGCATATAAAAGCCCAGGGATGTATTGTAATTAAACAAATTGTCTGGGCTAATCCTGCCGAATCTTTTTTACTTCCCATAAAACAAAAAAGAAAAAAAAAAATACAAAAATCCTTTAAACCTTCCACTAGTTATTATATAAGGAAGTAGACCAGAAACTAATATTTTTGGGATTGTATCCGCAGCACCATAAGATTTTTTTTTTCCTGCTAAGCACATTATTTCCTTCATAGCTTACCCAGAATGTATGAACATCTGTGGTGCTTGAATTTCCAACTTGTTATTCCTTTTTTTCTCTCTCTTTTTTTTTTTTTCAGACGTCCTGGTTATTAGCACCAGGCATAAAAGAATGTTTTCAAAGTGAAAATGTGTATTACGTGTTTAATAAAGCCCCCCCCTAAATTTCAGGACATATGTTATATTGACTCGGTGAACAGAACAGATCCGCTCCTCACACAGCTGGTAATAGACCCACGGATATGCTGGGCAGTGCGACCGATAACAGGTCTTCGGGCTGATTTCTATGGGCACACAATGGATTTTTAAGACCTATAAGAATGAAATGAATTATTTCTAACATATACAGCCTCATTCAGATGCTAGTGAATCACATACAGGTGCATCTCACTAAATTAGAATATTATCAAAAAATAAACTTATTTCAGTTAAAGCAGACAGCAAGGGGCTGGTATTCTCAGATTGGAAAGGCCCATGGATATTTATGCTTCCCAGCCTAAAAATAGCAGCCCGCAGCAGCCCCAGAAAAGGCGAATCCATTAGATCCACCATTTCTGGTGCTTTGCCTGACTATTCCCGCTTGCCCTGGTGCGCTACCAAGTGGGACAATATTTTTGGGGTTGATGTCAGCTTTGTAACGTCAGCTGATATCAAGCTCAGGCAATAGTAATGGAGAGGTATCTATCAGACACCCACATTACTAACCCAGTAAGTAAAAAGTAATAAAGACGTACAAAGAAACAAAGTCTTTTAATTGAACAAAACAGTCCCCCCAAAAATCCCCTCTTTTTCCCATTTATTAACATGAAAATAAAAATAAAAAATCTGTCCACTGATATTTCATAATGGTGATGTCCCACAACGAACCCCAACTCTGCTACATCAGTAATGTTACCCCTCAACCCGGCTGTGTGGGATAGGCAGTAACCTTAATGATGTCGCCGACGGTCACACGCAGCGGCGTTCTCACATCCAGCTCAGGCTGAGTGGAAACATTTCTGATGTCACCGCTCAGCATTGCAACAAGATCTAGCAGAGTTGGGTCTCGTTGTGGGACATCATTATTATGGATTGTCGGTGGACAGGTGAGGATTACTGTGAATTTTTATTTTCATGTTAATAATTGGGAAAAAGAGGGGAATTGTTGGGGAGTGTTTTGTCAATTAAATGACTTTTTTCTGTGTAATAAAAATGCAGCTTTTAACAGCACCAGCAAAGTGAATGAGATTTCTGAAATCTTATGCACATGCTGTTTATTTTTTCTTGCAGATTTGAGCCTTCAAAGTGTGCTATCAAACCTGCAGAATGTAAATTCTTTCAGTGTTTTCGCAGCATTTTTCACCCATTCAAATGAGAAAAAAGCATCAAAACACAAGCATAAACACAGCAAAAACTTGCCTATTTTACGCAGCATTATCTGCTGACACTCTGTTTTTTTTGCAGCAGAAATGCAACGCCCACTAGAGTCGGGAGTACTCGGTCCGGGCCGGTCAGTTCTTCAGGGGATTTCACGGCAGCAGTGACCCAGTCCATGGCACTGGGCATGCAATAAAATGTAAGGGAGAAAGTTTATTGGGGATTAAGTCATGACGCCACCCGTGGTGTTCAGCAATAGATGGCCAATGCTGCGATTCAGGTCCACTGGGGTGGTTGGTGACACAGCAGAGATGTTACAGCTCTCCACGGGTAGAGCGGGCCCCAGGGCAGTTATAGGGTTAATTTGATGATGGAAACTGTTGTAGTACAGGGCAGGTGACACAGTAAATAAATCTGAGGACACAGCAGAGTGCAGTCTTCACATTTTACTCACAGTCTTTAGGTTACAATCACCAGACAGGTGCTGTGTCCTCTGGGTTGGTGGTCCAGCCAGCTCTCGGGCAGTTTGGGTGCACTTTTCCTGGACCCCCTTCTTGTGTACCTTCTCAGGTCATTTCTCTGTGCTGGCTCATGCCCTCCTGCCCTGCGCCTCACACACAGTGTCCCAAGCCAGCAGTCTCAGGTCCTGTCGGGGGACAACCTCTTGGTCCCCTTTACCCTTTGTGGCTGACTTCTAAGCAATTGTGTGTGGATCTGGCTGTCACACATACAGCTAGGTTAGGTACCTGAGTCCTACAGTCTTTCCACTAGTCTAGGGTTGGTCCTCACTGCGACCTGGTCCCACCACCCGACTACCGTTGGCATGGATTCGGGTGCCACGGGTGGATTCTTCACTTCCCTGGCCCCTAGGACTCCTTCTCCCACTCTCTCTGGAGCATCTCTCCTGACACTGGCTCCAACCGACTCCCGTTACCATGACAACTCTCCACTCCCAACTGTCAACTTTCTCTCCAACTGTCACTATACCTCCAGGTCTCCTAACCTTATCTACTTCCTCCACCCACACCATCTACCTAGTTCCCCTTCCAGCCTGAGATGGGGCCCTCCCTGAATAGGGTCCGCCCAGATCCCCTGGCCTGGAGTGGCGTGGTGTTGAATGCTAGTGTGCGGGTACTGGGTAGTGCCCCCTCCTTACCCCAGAGTGGGGTACCTCTGGCTGAGGTGCAGTATCTCTGTGGCGACTGGACCCTCAGGGGTGCCACAGAAACATCTGTTGCTAAATTCTTTGTATGTACACATAACCATACAGATTCCAAATTTGTTGTCACTTTTCTTTTTCATAGGCCTAAATAGCAAATCTCCCCAATTCGTGTTTCATTACTTGCTGTATTTAACATTAAGGATTCTTGAAAAACTGGACTACGTCTTCTGTGAGCTCCAATTTCAGGCATATTAATTCTCACCTTCCCTCTTTCTCAAACCAAATAGTCATAAGAAAAGCCATTATGACGGATAAATAACATTTTAAAGATTCAGATTTTCTTGAGATTTTCTAATTTCAAAGTCATTCTTGTTACTCTGTTGCCATGTACTAGTTGATGCTTTAATGAATTTCAATTGTTATTTATATGGATACAATTAGCTAACAACAGCAATAGTAGTGTCAATAATAACTGGCCATTCCCTATTTCGTGGTAGAAACCATAACAAGATGAACAAACACGTCAATGTAGCTAATATTGAGGATGTGTTCACCATAGGAATCAGTGATGAGATCTTAGCTGCAAGGACCATATGGTGCGAGTAGCAAAAAACATTTGGGCACATGCTAAACTAATTTGCCAGAGGACTGATTCACTTGTAGTTTAGGGAAATAGAAAAAAAAAATCACAAAACTATCATCTCATATTTATTAATAGCCAGGTCTTTAAAAGAATAATATTTTTTTTAATAATATCAAGAATGATACATTTTTATAAACTAACGTGCAATTACCTACAGTCGTTGAAGATAGGACATTGCATAATCATGGAAATAAGGAACATGGTACCCTCAAAATATTTGCTTTATGTTCATACTATGTTTATACTGAATGCTCAGCAAACAGCTGATCTTATTAATAACGATAATGATATTATCATTTGTATGTTCTCTTCTTCTTTGCATTCTGTATTTCAGGACCTTTCCGATTTCAGAAACACATATTCACTACCTATGATGAAATTTCGGTACGTGCACACACATACACAGCAGATTATCACACATTGCTAGTTTCCTGTGAATTTTGTTGAGGAAGCCGTCCCATTCATCTGAATCCACCCCTAAGAATTCACGCCAAATTTTTCTGATGAAAAATCCGCAGCATGTAGCAGAACCAAGGAACTTCACAAAGTCCCCACACAGTGTTGTGAACTCCAAATTTGCAGCATTTCAATTTATGCTTCTAATTTCACAAAAGTTTTCACCTGTTCATTGAAATACACTGCACATTGTCAGCATTAAGCCGGGTTTAGGAGATCGTATGAAAAACTGTAGAATTTTAATCCAGGAAATAGTTTAATTTTTATCCAGTTTGTCGTATATTCCATCGAATTTCCATCTGCTAAATTTTCAAATCGGTGTTAAATCTGTATGGCATCCATTTTTTTATTCCAACATTTAAAAGGGGTATCCAAGACATTACAAAAAACTAAAAATGTATCTAAGCACTAACAGGCAGGTACTTACAACTTACCAGTCAGTTGTGCCCCGTGGCCGTTCTTCCCCGACACATAGCAGTCACATACCGCTCCTGCCGGGGATTCAGCTGTCTCTGCTGAGGTGATGGGGTGGGACTCCTGAGGTCATTTTGACTGACAGCAGGGATCCGGCTATCAATCAGAATGATCTCAGAAGTCCTGCCCCATCAACAGAGCTGACCAGAAAAGAAACCTCCATTCCATAAATGTGACATCAGCAGAATCCCCGGCAGGAGCAATCTGTGACTGCTCTGTGCTGTGGGAGAACGGCGCTGGAAACAACAAGCAGGTAAGTCCCAGGCACCCCCTTTAAAACAATTAGCAGAACCAATTACAGTTTAGTATGGTAAAAAATGCAATGTACCTGTGAAAATCAGATGCTATACGGTTGTTGTGTAGGGAATCTGATTTTTTTGTATGACTTGGACGTGTGAATGTGGCCTTATTCAGTTGAATGGAACAGTCACAGAATTTTCAGCAACACATTGGAGTGTGAGAACATACACTGAGCATGTTGCAGTATTTCCTAGGTGTCTGAATGGAGTGTATAGAAATTCATGCACATGCTGCAGAAACAATCCCATTGAGATATACACATAGCAGACATTTGTTCAACGTATACGTGGCACGTAGACATACCCTAATTGTCTGAATCATGCCATACATGTTTAAGGCTAGTTTTACACTAGCGTATGCCCAAGGTGCAGACAACTGCGGGCTTCCTCCGTGAAGCTCAGCCCCCGGCCGCACCTCCTCCATTCAGCTCCACCTCTGTCGGCATGCGGCCAGCGTACCCTATCTTTAGCATTAGGTACTCAGGCCGTGCTGATGAATGCAGATGCCTCCACATGCATCTTTTTGATGGTGCGGCGAGCGCACCAAAATGCAACACGTTGCGTTTGGCGCAAGTTACTGCACCATCAAAAAGACGAATGTGGAGGCATCTGCGTTCATCAGCACGGCCTGCATACCTAATGCTAAAGATAGGGTACGCAGGCCGCATGCCGACAGAGGCGGGGCTGAACGGAGGAGGTGTGACCGGGGGCGGAGCTTCACGGAGGAAACCCGCAGCTGTCTGCACCTCGGGCATACGCTAGTGTGAAACTAGGCTAAGACTGAATAAACCAGATTGTGTACCCCAATAAACAGAGAGAATTGAGTGAATATATTCCATGGATAGTGCTTTAAACTAGACCTGTTACATTATACATGCAGTCCAATCTGTGGACAGCATAGTATAGAGAAAGAGGAGCTGAGCATAATAATATAGGTTTGTGGAAAGAAATTCAGTATAACTTGTATTTTATTTATTGAGATCCCTGGGTGTTTGCATTTGTGTCCAGTGGGCGGTCTTACTCAGTGATTGACAGTTATCACTGCATGCACTGCCATACACGGAGGACTTTCAATCACTAGTAGAACTACCCACTGGGCTCATAACCATAGAAGCACCAATTATTTCAATGAATAAAATAGAAATTATGCTGAAAGTTTTCCCACAAACCGTGTATCATTCTGATCAGCTTCTTTGTTTATGTACCATGCTGCCTGCAGATCAGATACCATTTTCAAAAAGGTAGGTTTCTGTTAAGTAAATATTGGGCTATCTAACGCACCCTGAATCTATAGTACACAAATATTATATTGGATATAACTTGGATTTGATAGTGTGAGTGAATTTATTGATGTATGATAGGAATAATAATTGTAATTACTTTATCAGTTTCTTCAAGACAGCGCCCTCTAGAGCTAGGACGTATATACATGATGAGCACATGAATAATCAGAGACTGTCCCATTGCAAGTATAAGGCTACATCCCCACTGGTAATTGGCAGCGCTTTGGACACAGCACGTGTTCGCTGCATCCAGATCGCTGCTGGCCATTGAATGCAGGTGAATCCGCATGTGTTCATTGAACCGTGTAGAATCACCGCGTCCAACACATTGTATGGGTGAAATGTATCTTGCTGAGACTCACGTCTACACAAGATAAACTAACATGCAGCGGTCTGGAAAGAAGCATCATATGTCCGTCTCCGCAGAGAAAAGCTGCGGGCATCGGTGCATGCATAGTGGACATGGGATTTCTTGACTTCCCATCCCCTATGCTGTGACATCTGGCTGCTGCGGGTTGGACGCTGCAGATATTCTAGCAACGTACTCTAAAGCATATGGATGAATGGCCGCATGGCCGACTTCACGCTGTGGTCGGGTTTCAGTCGGCGAAACCCGACTTTGCCATAAGTCGGCGACTTATGAATCTGGCTGACCTGTTTCGCTTAACTCTACCTTTCCTATTAAGTCATTTGTACATTATGGATTGAACGTTCCTGCTTGGGACCCCCTCTACTCTTATGAAGAGAGATTCAGAAACTTGCCTCTTTCTCTCCGTGCTTAACAAGAATAAGCTTTATTCACACGTCAGTATTTTTCCATCAGAATTTGTAAGGGAGTGTCTCCAAAATACCGAACAGGTGTCAATTTTTCAATGATAGTTTTTCCCTGTAATTTCCACTCCTGATTTTGGCTTACAAACACTGATGTAAAATACTGACCAAACACTGAACGTGTGAACGTGGCCCATAGGATGGCTGCTATAAAATGAATATATTCTAGATGGCCACAGCTTCTCTCAGCAATATTACCTGATTCCTTAGGTTTTGGGAGCCATCTTGGAGGATTTGACTATTAACAAAGAGGTTGACGACCCTTTGAAGACGCACATACTTCTCTAAGGCCGGCATCACACTTGCGAGAGACTTGCACGAGCCTCGCATCTCAATACCCGGCACTCGGCACCAGAGTATGCAGCTGCATGTATTTCTATGCAGCTGAACGCTCCGGTCCGAACCACCGGCGGCAGTGCCGGGTATTGAGATGCGAGACCGTTGCGAGTTTCTCGTAAGTGTGACCCCGGCCTACCATAAATTGTGTCCCGAGCCGTACAAACCCGATCTGTCTGTAAACCTCGCACCTACAGACGATCACGTTACCATTACTCCCAGGCATTACCTTCTGTGCACAGTTAAGACAAATTGCTGGCTTGTTGAAATGATCCCAGCTCTTTTGATAGTCTGGAGAAGGAGCGGCTCTGTAATTGTGAGCCCCTGTTATTCTTGGCAGGTACACATGTTTTGTGATCAGATAAACACACAGTTTAGGGCAATGAATATTAAAAAATAGCACACTCCTTTTTTCTTCTGCATTCCTGCTCCGTGTGTGGCTAGGGCCATCCCTTCATCTGTAATTTTTCACAGTCCTGTGCACTGCAGGAGCTCGGCTACCCTGAGATAACCTCCCAACTACAGTGCCCGGTTGTGAGGACCGCATAAATTAAACCATAAGATGCCTAGTGTTATTGAGCAGTTTTATGGCTGGAACAGATGTGAAGCAATGTCCATAAAATTAATTTCTCCAGAAGCCCAGGGGTAAATTAACCCTCTATATAGGGAAAACACCAGGCGTTAAAGCGAAGCAATCATCAGAAAATGACCTATTGTTTAAATCAGGTTTTTGTTTCGCATTTAATTCTCAGCAATGTTTGGCAATTGTTTGTGTGTGTGTCTTTTTTATACCCTGATCTTTATTTTAAAAAAAACTATGTTAGTAATCTTGCAATTTTCACACTGGCCAAGGGCTTTTTTTAGGCATCTACTCACCATTCTGCCAGGAAGAGTTTCCAGCAGGCCCCTTATCATCAGAGGCAGCCATGTAATAACAGGTATTACCACTGTACACAGCTGATGACACAGGAGCCTCCAATCATGCTAGGTAATGTCACACCTGTTCCCCTCCTTTCACGACGACCTTTGCACACGCTCATTAGATGCTTCAATATAAAAGATAAGGTTAGAGTCTGTCCATTGTGGCTAATGTACATGTGAATTTCCTGTAACAACAAGAAGTTATAGCCTAACAAAGCCTCAGAGCCCGGTGTGAAATTGCAATATCTCATCTTATTTCAAATTCAATAAAGATTGTGATATAGAGAAAAAGAAATTATCACCAAAAAGTATAAAAAGAAAATAAATTTAAAGCATAGACCTAATTAAAACAATAGGTCATTTTCTGGTGACACATTCCCTTTAAAAAAGACAATTTAGCCAATTCAGATGCTAAACTCTAAGTGTGATGTGAATCTGCCATAAAGAAACATGCGGAACCAATATTACAGCCAATCAGGCTGGAGAAAAGAAGTTTATATGATCATGGTTTAAAATGAGAAAATTAATTTAAGGGGGAATTTATTCTTTATCCATCTTATCACAGTGTTTACCCTTTATCACCATTTCCATGACTGGATACATCAGTTATCTTGGCTGGGCCGCATTTAGACATCCATATTTCACATACTTGTTTTATCAGTATTTTTCAGGGATAGAACACATACCCTTTATAGTCTATGGAGCTGTTCACATAACACTGTCACAGAGACATGTCCGATATTGATCAAAATCAGAGGTCTGTGAAAATCATAGACAGAGCACATTGCTATTTGCCTGCCATCTGTGTGCTGTCCATTATTAATATTGCAATGTATAGGAAAGGCTATGAAAATGATTTATTTATTTTTGCACACTGATGAAAGATTAAGGGCATGTTCACACATTCAGTATTTGGTCAGTATTTTACATCAGTATTTGTAGTCAAAACCAGGAGTGGAACAATCAGAGGAAAAGTATAATAGAAACACGTCACCACTTCTGGATTTATCACCCACTCCTGGTTTTGGCTTACAAATACAGATGTACAATACTGACCGAATACTGAACGTGATCTGATGGTAAAAGCTGACACATGTACCAAATACTGATGAAACTTGGATCCATAACACTGATAGAAATCATTCTGTGTTTTATAGCTAGAAGAAAAAATGGACGTCTAATTCAGCCCTAGATCTCACAGAATTTGGGTTTTGCCTATAGCCATAATTGAGTTTTTTCATTAAAAAATAAAAAGTACACCACTTCACATTTTTACAGTCCATAACGTAGTGTTTCAGACAATGGGCCTGTGACAGTATACAGCTTAACAGACAAAAAATCAGGATCCAAGAGACAAGGTCCTGCCCCCGTATTCTGTCATCAGTTTGTCGTTGTAAGCACCATAATTAATGATTGCCTAATTAACACATCATCTGACAAATGGTTGAGCAGTCTGAAAGTTCAGGGAACATTTGAAGATTTTCAGATTTGTACATTAGCCTTCTTTTTCCAGCACCCAAGGGCTCTTGAAATTGTCCTATCTACAGCGCTTCATGATAATCTCCCAGTGATAAAACCTTCACTGTAAGTAAACAACAGCACACACTTTGATAAGTGACACATCGTTGAATTCACAGCTTTCACCCCTACCGCACGTTGTCCTCAGATTACGGTTTAAAATCTTGCTGAAAGATTCCCTTTAAACCTCATTGCTTAAGGGCGAGCGTGAAATTGGGCAATTGAGACTAGACCCATGTTTTTCAGTTGAGATGGCAGTGTTTTATTAGATAAATGAATTGTCCAGATAGTCTTTAACCTAAAGTAGTTGTCCAGGCTAATGGCATTGACTATTCTGGATATTTTTCATTTCTGGCTTCTCTGCTCCCTTGTTCATGTGATTAAGGGTGCAGAGATACCAGAAACGCGTCAGTGAATTTTTAGACCTTGTCATGTGGATTTTAATCTTGTTTTCTATTTCTTATACATAATCAATATAGAAGTAACTTTTATTTAAAATGAGATTTGTGGATGTGTCGTTTTCATTGAGTCCTCAAAAAAATGTACCAAGTTTCAAGTTCACCATAGGCGTGGTGGCACCTACTGATATGGAAAGGCGTGTAAAAAAAACAGATATGATAAGCTCATATATGATTTTCTTATGCATATCCTAGAGATGGGTCATTGATTTCAGATCTGTGGTTAGCGGACACACCGCATCCCCATCGAATCCAGTGGTGGATGGATATAAGCCATGAACTGTGGCGGAGCTCCTTCACTATGTATTGGCCATTACTAAGCCCTGTATCTCCCTTCTACTGAAGTGATTAGGAGCTGAGCTGCCGTTCTTGGCAACGTCCACTACACAATGACTCTGTGCTGTTGTGGTGACTGCTTACATCTGACCCCATCTGTAGGTGATGAATGGTAGCGTCAGGTGCAAGTCCGAAAGATAGGTCATTATGTTCAGAAAACTGGACAACCCATATAAGTTTGTGATTGTATTGGTATGAAGGAGCCCGGCTTTATCTGTGGCCACTGACTGGCCAGCTATTGTGAATGTGGTGGCAGTTTGCCTTCTCTTTTTCCCTGGGGCGCATCAGAAGGGTTAATATCTGGTTCCCTTACCTTCAGGGGAATGCTTTTCATTGGCTGATAAGGGTCCCTTCCGGTTCCGGGTGTTTCTCCTCTCAGGGGGTATAAATTGGGGGGGTTTGAGGTCTCTCAGCCTCTTTGACCCCTTGGATCGAGAGCGGCCCACCCTCCCTCCCTTTGGTTTGTTAATTGATGGCTATAGTTTGTGTTGTTTTGTTTCAATGATAATGAAAGTCCCAGTGGTGGCGGAAGTGCAAGACTGGGTAACATGTGCCGGGAGTCCGGTGGCATATCCCCACAATTTTCCGATGGTTAACATGAGAGCTGCGACCTTAACCCCACCAACAATGGGTGTTATAAAAGAAGAGAGTTGTTTGTAACTGGTTACTCACCAATAAACTTGTTTTCTTTTGAATTGTGTTTGACAGTGTTTTCTTTGCGCCGGGGAAAAAGAGAGGGGCAAGTTTTATAAGGTATGGACAGTCAAGTAGCTCTTTCTCTTTGCTTGTGAGAACATACTCAATTTCAAATATATTTTCCCTATCGGTGAAAAAAAAGAAACTGTTCATCCTGATCTAATTAATATCCATCGTGAAAGGGAAAAAGAAGAGAGGGCGACTTCATATTGCCAACTGTGTGTAGGGTCGGACAGGTTCGCAGGATGCAGTGACGAGACACTAAACGAATGGTGGTTTTCGAAATTACTTTTATATAACTCTAGCCGATGGGCTAGGCTGAACAAAACAAGGATAAAGAACAACACCAACAGTCCACGCAGGGACTCAACAATCTTAGCCAAATATAGTTTCACTTAGCCTTCCAGGGACTGCTGGGTTCGGTAGCGTGGCCGCGTTGAGGTCGCTGAGGCGGCTGTCCTGGGGGAAGTGATGTCGATGGGGGCAACAGGCCCTGAAGAAAATAATAACGTTGGGGTGCAACAAGCCCTGAAGAAAGCGAGGACGTTGGGGCGCAACAGGCCCTGAAGGAAACGGGGACGTTGGGGCGCAACAGGCCCTGAAGGTAACGCTGCCGCTGGGGCGCAACAGGCCCTGAAGGAAACGCTGCCGCTGGGGCGCAACAGGCCCTGAAGGAAACGGGGACGTTGGGGTGCAACAGGCCCTGAAGGTAACGCTGCCGCTGGGGTGCAACAGGCCCTGAAGGAAACGCTGCCGCTGGGGCGCAACAGGCCCTGAAGAAAGCGCTGCCGCTGGGGCGCAACAGGCCCTGAAGAAAACAATGCCATTGGGGCGCAACAGGCCCTGAAGAAAGCAATGTCGTTGGGGCTCAACAGGCCCTGAAGTAAATGACGGAGGTGGCGCACGGTGATGACGCAGTTCCCCAGAAAGGCCTGTAGCCGTCCTTTACCAAGGAGTCTCTTCCTTAAGCCAGGGTAGCGAGCCTTTAATCCCACCTGTGACAAGGTGGCGTATCTTGAGGCCGATGATGGCCGGGTCGGCGTGATGGGGGAAGGCTGGGGGGAAGGGCCCAGGTCTCTGAGGCCTGGTTACCAGTACTCACGGCCACAACCGGAGGTATAGTTACTCTCTCTCCAAGGCGGGGGTTAGCGGGGATAATTCTCTCAGAATGGGAGCGGGGAGCAGTCTCTGGGCACAGTCTCTCACGTCTCTCTTGTCGGTAAATCGGCTGCTTTCTCCTCGCAGGCTCCTCTCGGTGCCCCTGCAAGTCACCCCTCGTCCTGCCTTCACTTCCTCTCTTCCCCAACTGCCACTTCAGCGCGTCCCCTACTCCTTTTACCCTAGCCCCTCCTCCTGTTGCCCTGACAACCTCAGTCGCATGTCTCCCTTTGTAAGTCCCCTGTTGTGCTTCCTTCAATAACTCTGATGGAGGTCCCCTTGGTTCCAGCCCAAACACTATATGGGGGTCCTCCTCCCCACATTAACATGAGAGCTGCGACCTTAACCCCACCAACAATGGGTGTTATAAAAGAAGAGAGTTGTTTGTAACTGGTTACTCTCCAATAAACTTGTTTTCTTTTGAATTGTGTTTGACAGTGTTTTCTTTGCGCTGGGGAAAAAGAGAGGGGCAAGTTTTATAAGGTATGGACAGTCAAGTAGCTCTTTCTCTTTGCTTGTGAGAACATACTCAATTTCAAATATATTTTCCCTATCGGTGAAAAAAAGGAAACTGTTCATCCTGATCTAATTAATATCCATCGTGAAAGGGAAAAAGAAGAGAGGGTAACTTCATATTGCCAACTGTGCATAGTCGGTGAGGAACTAAATGCATCTCCTACCGTTGCCGGGTTTTACAAGATGGAAAATATTACAGATGTTGCTTGCAAAGCTTTCTGTGAGCAGCCGAAACATCTGGCTGAATAGCATCTCCGGCGAGTCGTTTCTCCTTACACTGATTGAATTTTACTTTTACTTTCTCCTGCAGATGTTGCGCCTCAAAATGGGAAATGAAGCTGTATTTATACTTTCGGTTGGAATTACATTAGCAGTATATACACAGAGTGGATGCGCCTAAATCTGTCCTGTGTCAGCAGACTCGCGGGACACCAAACTCATGAGCTGAAAGAATTAAAACATGGATGGAAACATTATAGATCAGGACATTGAGGCCATACATACCTAAGCAGGCTCGTTCCTACTGCTGAGCTAATTGCTTAATTACAGAAGGTTATGACACAGACGGTCTGATGACCCTTGAAGGCTGAAGATGGCCTTCCCGATTAACCGTTAAGATGAATGCTTGGCTGTATATTTTATATCATCTTATTATAGCAGAAGAGATCAGGAATCATTACCTGCAGGACAAATAAAAGGACTAGAAAGAAACAATTCACAATAAATCTGTTCCATATATGAGAATATTTTAAATTCTATTATCAGTATTCAGCTAAAAGTATAATGGTCTCTAGATATTGAAGGGGTCATCTGGGACTTTAAGATTGATGTGCTATCCTTAGGATAGATGAAGGATATCCAGCAGCACTGTCCTTTTCAATACAGTGTGCTCAAGGAAGGGACTCTTGGTCCAGACTAATCAGAGTAGAAACCTCAGCATCACAAAAAGGAAAACGAGACTGTAGGTCTTGCTGCAGTGTTATTGGTTTTGATCCGGCATGCGGAGTGTCCGCTAACCACAGATCTGAAATCAATTACCTATCTCTAGGATATGCATAAGAAAATCATACATAAGCTTACCATATCTGTTTTTCTACACGTCTTTTGATCCGGCAAGGAGTCAAAACAGATATGGTCCAACGTTTCCCACAAAATCGGTCTGGGTGTAGCAAGAACCAGGAAATGCGGCCGGGTGAAAGCTGTAGATGCTGATGTGACCCACCACATTGACTTTCATTGGTTAGTGTACTGTCCATATGTTGCAAACAGCACATGGACTGACTATACACTTGTCTGAACACACCCTAGGCTTTCAACTACTGATGAAAAATCAAAATACTGACATATGAAACTGTGTAAGTAGGGATGAGCGACCAGTGAAAGTTCAGGTTCACTGGTTTCGACCAAACTTTGGTAGAAATCACTCACTCTCTCTCATTCATCTCTAAGTGTAAGGAATCAGTAGTCCATTTTTCAAATACATGTTCTATATGTGCTTTTATGGATAAAATACTTACTCCTTAATTTATGGAACTATTTACATGTCTGTGTTTTTTTTTTCTACACTGTTTGCCTGCCAAAATAATCATAGAGACATCCATTTTTGATCTGTGCCTCAGAGGAAGATAATCCTTACAATTCTATTTGTCGGTGAAAAATTACTGACCACCCTGTGCTGTCCTTTACCATTCTAATGGTTAGGAGAAGTTTTGCAAATTTTTTTTTTTTCATGTTAGAAAAGTTCTGATGAAACACTTATGGGAAAAACTGATACAGTGACCAAATATTGATTAAATTCGAACCATTATTTAAAGTAAAAGAAAAATGTCTGACTAAATGAGGCCTAAGCCCTCTATCACAGAAGCATATTATGATGTGGTTACAGTCACAAGTTCAGTATTTGGTCAGTTTTTTACATCAGTATTTGTAGCCAAAACCAGGAGAGGAACAATCAGAGGAAAAATATAATGGGAACACGTCACCACTTCTGGATTTATCACCTACTCCTGGTTGTGGCTTACAGATACTGACGCAAAATACTGACCAAATACTGAACGTGTGACCATAAGCTAATACTTCACATTAGCTCTATGCTTCAATTTATGAAAAAGAAATGAAAACCAGATGATAAATATGTTCTTGTGAAATGGGCTAGAAGCCATATTCACATGTAGAATAAGGTTATGTGTACACGTATGCAGAAATTTCCTGAGAAAAAAAACGCCTTTTTTTTGCAGATTTTTGCATTTTTTCTGGAGCATCCTAATACAATGAAATTCGCAGATTTTCTGCAAAATTAATGAGCATGCTGCAATTTTTCCGCAACGCATTTTTTTTGCGGAAAAAAATGCTTCATGGGTACAAAAATTGCGGATTTCATTCTAATAATAGGATGCTTAATGTATGCATTTTTTAAGAGTTTTTGCAGGGGAAAAGCGCTAAAAAAAGCGAAAAAACAAAACGTGAAAAATCCTGAACATGTGAACACAGCCTAAGGATTGTGTTTTTTCATCCGCTTTTTTGTGTGCAAGAACTCTGCTACAGTTTAATGTAAGTAGATGTGATTTTCTGAAAATTTCTGCCCATGGTGCGCTTAAATATGCTGTTGAACTGTAACTTTTTGGTGAATATTTTCCTTATAGGCTTCTGTGTGGAGCCTGAAAAAATGCACGTCAAAAATGTAATTGTGTTTTTAAGTGGAGAACTCCAGCATGCACTAAGAAGCATATTTAAAAAAAACTTGATTATTAACATCTGTCCTTAAAATGCATCTTAAAAAGAAGAAAACGCTTTAAGAACACACATTAATCAGAGCTAATGACTAGTATGTATTTTGGGGTAGACACTTGCAGAAAAAGCACAGATCTTTCACATTATTCCTTTTGCAAGCCATGCAACATGACATAGGACAAAAAGCCAAACCAGACAGACCCGTGTTTGGGGTGCTTGCCCATCATCAGTGCAAAGTAGGATGTCTAATTTGGCGTGAAGCCTCTGCTTGGGGGTGTAAGAAGACTTCTAGGTCATGAAGAGGGGTAATCACCCCGAAACATGTGCTCACAAATTTAGTGTATGGTTTAACTTTATATCCTAAGTCATGTGACTAGACACGTTAAAGGGTTGATTCTGACTTTTAGAATTGCTACATCCAATAGGTGACATCAGCATTCAAGTCTTCTCTGAAAAGTACATTTTTTCATATTCATATATGTTAACGTGGCCTAAGAATACATTATGACTAGATAAAGTAAAGTAAAGTTAATACAAGACGTACATATGCGAAAACAAGAAAATATCTTTTTCTTAACTTTACACTGTACTGTGGCTTTAAATATGTTAAACAATGTAACATTTCACTTACAAACATAAAAACATCCAGCACATAATATTCACACATGTAGTAACTAAGTAATTGGTTTGGCTCGTAGAAAGCCAGAGGCCTATCAGCATATAGGTCCTGACCCGCAGAGCACGAACCTTTGTGTAACATGACCCAGTGCCAGGTGTGTGCCTGCAGGTTGTGGGGCTGACACTGCACTCTGCCTGAGGAGCTGAATTACTATTTTAACCACTTCACTTATTGTCAACAAAGTAGGGCTACTATATATATTTCACAAACTTTCCGTATGATGTGCAAGTAATATCATTCCATGTGAGCAAATATCCTCATATAAACATTAAAGTGAACTTTCACTTTTTATAATCATAATCAAAATCATGCACAGGTTAATTACTTACATATCTTACTACTAGCCTAAACTCAGGGTCCCGTCACACCAAACGATGCACCAGCGATCCCGACAACGATACGACCTTGTCAGGATCGCTGGTGCATCGCTACATGATCGTTGGTGAGTAGAGTTGAGCGAAACGGGTCGGTCAAATTAAAAAATAGCCGACTTTAGCTAAAGTCGGGTTTCACAGATCGAAACCCGACCATAGCGTGAGGTTAGCCATGAGGTTGCCGATCAGAGCGCCAAAGTCGCGTTTCAAATAATGCTTCCAGCGCCTTTTCTCAGCCAATGAAGGTGGATGCACACTGTGGTCAGCGGCCACCACCATTTTAGAGAAGGGTATTGAAGTGATTGGCTGGCTTTGTGTGGCGTCACAGTGGGTATAAAAGGCTGTGACCACCGACCGCCATCTTACTTCTGCCGATCTTAGAATAGGGAGAGGTGCTGCTGCTGATTCTGAACAGGGAGAGCGTTAGGCAGGGAAGAAGAAAAAAACTGCTTCTGCTGATAGTGCTTTTCACTGTACAGCTAGTACAGGATTTTTGTTGTGTGCAGCAGCGCTGGTGGTGATTAGGCTGCTTTATAAGTCTACCTGCTAGCTGCATTGCTATGTGCACACTGCTGTTCAAACTTCTTTTTTCAAAGCTCTCCAACTTTTATTATTTTGTCCTGGTGAGTTACTGAGCGTTTATTTTTTCACACACCGTATAGCGGTGTACGCTCCTCACACACTACCGTGTACCGGCTGGTATCACGGACAAGTAGAAGCTATCTGAGTGTGACTCTGGAAGAAAAAGCTGAGGAGTTTTTCTGTTTTTCCAGAGCTACACCTTAGAGTGTTGTCCGCTTTTCAAACAGTTTCATATATCTGCTGTTTGATTATGGTCAAAACTAGACAGAGACAGCGTATGTCAGTCCCTATACAAATAGACGGAGATCGACATTTTTCCATACAGACACTGTATAGAGCTGTCCGATTCTCAAGCAGTATTGTATATCTGCCGTTTGCATTACAGTCACATCTATACAGAGTCAGCGTGTGTGCGACACTCCGTAAATACATATACGGAGATTCTTAGTTACACAAAAAGCGTATACAGCTGTACACTTCTGATACAGTTCCGTATATCTGCTTGTTGGATTACGGTCCAATACATACTGTGAGAGCGTCTGTGAATAACAAAATATATACATAGATTTAATTTTTTTAATACACCTTACTCAACTGGACGCTCCTCATACAGTACCATCTCTCTGCTGGTATTTTTGGTACATTTTCCCAAACACGAAGAAGTATGGTGGAATAGTCCGCGGACGTGGGCAGGGGGCGCAGCTGGTACTGATGGTGGTGGTGCATCAGCTGGTTCTGGCAAAAGTGCAATAGCAGCTAAGGCAGGAGGTGTTGAGCCTGCGTCATCGTCTGGCCCAAGAAGGCCTGTAAGATTGCCTTTTATTTTAGCAGTAAAACCACTTTTAAATCCGGAGGATCAGGAACAGGTTATGGCGTACATTGCTGAAACAGCCACCAGCTCTATTGCCTCCTCTTCTGAACGTTCGAAACCTGCAAGCACGGAGTCATCAGTGCAGGGTTCTGGTCAGGAAAAGCACCTTTCCTTGTGTCCTTCACCCCCACCAAAAGTTAAGGATGCAGCAGCCCACACTTCAGATTACTCTATGGAGCTCTTTTCACATACCATGCCTGGGTTATCCAGTTAAATCCAGAATTCCCCAGTCGAAGATGAATCTGACATGGAGTGCACTGATGCACAGCCACTGCTAGATGATTCTGCTGGTACATCGACCCAGAGCACTACATTGCCCTCGCAGTCTATTGAGCCAGAATCTGACCCTGATGAAACTCAAGGTGCCCCTTCCCGCATACTATACCACCTTTCATGGTGACACAGAGGAAGGCAAAGAGGAAGGTGCAGATGACTTTGAAGAGGAGGTGATGGATGACCCAGTTCTTTACCCGGATTGGCATCCATTGTGGGAGGAGGGTGGAGCTGGCAATAGTTCAGATAAGGAGAAGGATCCGCAGCAGGCATTGACATCGCAGCAGCGGTTATCTGGCAGGCCCGTAGCTGTCCAAAAATGTGGAACAAAAACTAAAAGAGTTGCAGGACAGCTTGGCCAAACAGTCAACTTCGCACAGGGTGCAAGGCCAGAAAATGTATACCATAGTAAGAAGAGTGCAGTGTGGCACTTCTTTGTCTAAAATCCTACTGATGATGCAACGATTACCTGTAAGAAGTGCAGAAGGACCTTTAGCCGAGGTAAACAACTCAGAAATGTGATTACCAGTTGCATGCTTAGACATTTAATCAACATGCACTTGCAAGCGTGGACGGACTACGAAACCTCAGGTAGCACATGTGCATCTGATCCAACTGAAGGTAGCCAGAAATGCTCCATCGCTTCGCCCACTGTAAGACCACCACCACCATTAAGCACACCACCAGCACTAAATGTGGAGGTGTCATCGCAAGGCCAAAGCACTCAGGGAATCACAATGGTTTTGCAACGCAACACTGAATCTAGGCCATCACCACAAATACCATCACCAACCTCCTCTCACTCCGTTCGGTCCACCACTACTTCCCCCATATGCAGCTCTCCAGTCCAGCTCACCCTACCAGACACTCTGAGTAGGACAAGAAAGTACTCATCCTCTCAAAACAAACTAACCTCATTAGAGATGATGCCCTACCGTTTGGTTGTAAGCGAAGCTTTCCGCGACCTCATCACCTACGCTGTCCCACACTATGACCTACCCAGTCGGCACTTCTTTTCTCGAAAAGCCATCCCTGCCCTCGACCGGCATGTGAAAGACCGCATTGTCCATGCACTAAAACAGTCAGTGAGTGGAAAGGTGCACCTCACAACAGATGCATGGACCAGTAGCCATGGCCAGGGCCGTTAAGTGTCCAACACTGCGCACTGGGTTAATGTGGTGGATGCAGGCTCCACTGGGGACAGGACAGCGGCAGTGGAACAGTGCTGCCTAGCCCGCGGTATGGGAAAAAGTTGACTGTAGGCTTTCGATCCTCCTCTATCAGCGAAAGCTCGTCCACAGAGCGCAGTCGCACGAGCACTCCAGCCGCAGCTGGCAGTGTTGCACACGAGGTGTCCCACTATCGAACAGCTAGTGGTAAGTGTCAGCAGGCTGTGCTAAAGATGATGTCTTTGGGCGACAACAGACACACCGTGGAGGTACTGGCCGACTACTTGCAGCGACAAACTGAGTCATGGCTGGGCAGTCTTCATCTTGAGGCAGGCAAGGTAGTCAGTGATAACGGCCGCAATTTTGTGGCAGCCATAGCCCGTGCAAAACTCACACACATACCTTGCCTGGCTCACACTTTGAACCTGGTGGTGCAGTGCTTCCTTAATAATTGTCCAGAGTTAACATCCCTGCTCCATAAGGTGCGAAGACTGCGCTCGCACATCCGTCACTCAAACGTCCACTCCACTCGTATGCAGAAGCTGCAGCGATTGCTCCACCTCCCCAAGCACCGCCTAATCATAGACGTTGCAATAAGGTGGAACTCCACCCTGCACATGGTTGAGAGGCTGTCCGAACAGAGGCAGGCTGTAATGCATTTGTGGGAGGATACACGGGCAGGCAGTTTGAGGGAAGACATGGAATTGTCGGGTGTGCAGTGGTCAAAGCTGAAAGACCTCTGTAAAGTCCTCCAGTGTTTTGAGGAATGCACACGGCTGGTAAGCGCAGACGATGCCATCATAAGCATGAGCATCCCACTTATGAGTCTGCTCATGCAAAGTTTGACGCACATTAAGGATCAGTCGTCTGCAGCGGAGGAGGAGGAGGAGAGAAGCCTTGATGACAGTCAGCCATTGTCTGGTCAGGGAACTGTCCTGGATGAGGTGGAGGAAGAAGAGGAAGAGGAGGAGGATGAGGGGAATGATTATTTTGGGCAGGAGGATGCTTCTCAGGGGGCAAGAGAAAATGTTGACGTTCCAAGGTCAGGTACAGTGTTTGTGCGTGACTGTAGGGATGTGGATTTGCCAGAAAGTGCTCCTCCACCCACCACTGGCAGTGCATCATTGACACCTGGAACATTGGCCCACATGTGCGATTATGCCTTGCGGATCCTAAAAAGGGACCCCCGCATTGCCAAAATGATGAGGGATGACGACTACTGGCTGGTCAGCATCCTCCATCCACGCTACAAAGGCAAATTACACAACATCATGCCACAGGAGAACCTAGAGGTAATATTGGCTAACAAACAAGCAACTCTGGTAAACCATTTGTTTGAGGCTTTCCCAGCACACAGCAGCGGTGCTGGTTCTCCCACGAGCTGTAGTGGGCACAATGGAAGAGGTGTTTGTGTTGCACACAGCCGAAGTGGCGTTGGAGACAGGGGTTTAATGACCATGTTGTGGAATGATTTCTCAAGTACCGCTCACACGACTGCTAATAATGTATCGATTAAAAGTGACAGGAGACAGCAGTTGTCAACTATGGTTACAAACTACTTCTCCTCCTATATCGATGTTCTCCCAAACAGGTAATTCCCCTTTGACTTTTAGGCCTCCAAACTGGACACCTGGCCTGAATTGGCACAATATGCCTTACAGGAGCTCGCTTGCCCTGCTGCTAGTGTGTTATCTGAAAGAGTCTTCAGTGCTGCTGGATCAATCCTGACAGAAAAAAGGACCCGTCTGTCTACCCAAAATGTTGATGATCTAACCTTCATTAAAATAAACCATGCATGGGTTTCAAAGGATTTTGCCCCACCTTCCCCTGATGACATATAGGTTGCCAGAAAACTGCCTCGCTTTAGTCCTCCTCTTCCTCGGACTTGCCCAATGCCGCCCTTTGCAGTAGCTGAATGTCCAGACAACACATCAACATATGCCATTATTTAAAACCTCCGTATGTGGGCTGCCCACCTTCCCCCAATGGCTCGGGTCAACACCTGGCGCACCCGGGAAAGTGCCGTTGCTCTGAACAGGTGGATGGGCCCACAGATGGCCGACGGCACTGGCACAAGGTCCCTCATAGTAACATACAGTGTCTGGCGGTGGGGGGGCCCACTAGCCATCAGACACACCAGTGTACTATGAGGGGCCCTGTGCCAGTACCGTCGACCATGAGTGTGCCTTCCCTGCTTGGTCATGGCCACAGCACTTGCAAGTTGCAATACTTACCTCTCCCTGTTCCACAACTGTTTAGTCTGGGCAGTTAAATCCTTCACAGGGACGGCCACTAGAAATTTGGTTTATTGATCGATGATGGGTAAGATGTAGCTATGGCCTTTCATGCTGGTCTCTACCTTCAGATGATCAATGGCTACCATTTGTAATGGACGTCAACTTACAAGCGGATGCAGTGGTGCTTTATGATCACCTTTCACAGTTGTGATAGTCACAGACGTGTGACATTCCTGCCACCATTTTTCAATGTCTCCTCTCATGCCAATCCAATAGAATCACCTACGGTCTGTGACTTCTGTTTTTTGCATTCCAAAATAACCAGACACATCATGATAGGCAGTGAGGACCATGGGTACATCTCTCCCTGTGATCACAATTTGATGGAGACGAGTAACGGTGATGTGATCCACGCTACTGCGATAAAGCAATCCTTTCTTCACAAAGAACCATTTTCGCTGTCTCCACAGACACAGTAATTGAGGGACTGCATCACCTCTGCAACATCTACCGGGAGGTTTTCCCGCAATGAGTAATTCCCAAATTTCTGCTAACACTCGAATTTCCGTCTGTACTTGTATCCATGTCGTTTCAAGTAGCGGAGAGTCTGGACTGTCTTACTGAGATTGAAATATATGCGAAGATTTAAAAGTACCACAACACTGTATACTGTTGTACGCTTTGACTAACTTTTTTTTTTCTACTTGTTAAATTCTGGTGTAATACATACTGAGCCTGTGAGTGTCTGTGTCTGACTCACGAAGTATAGACGGAAATTTAAAATTACCCCTAGACTGGACTCACCTGGTATGTGCTGATACAGTACCTTTGTTCAAAATTTTGTATTACGGTATCATCCTTTGTGAATGAGCATGTGTGATTTATGCCTTCTATATATACGGTGAATAGGAGATATCAATTTTTACCCTATACTCGATACAGCTTGTATCTTGTTATACAGTACCTTTGTTCGACATTTAGAATTACGTCAAATCCATACTGAGTAAGCATCTGAGACTGACTACGGAACTATGTATACAGAGATTTCAATTGTACCCTATAATATATATATACTTGCTATCTTGTTATCCAGTACCTTTTTTACTACTTTTTTATTATGGTCAAACCAAGACTGAGTGAGCGTCTGAGGGTGACTCCGGAAATATATACCGAGATTTAGCCAACACTGTATACAGCTGTACGCTTGTGTTACATTACCCATTTACAGCTTTTCATATTCTTGTGTAATCCATACTGGGCCTGAGAGCATTTGTGTCTGCCTCCTGAAATGTATACAGAGATTCAGAATGTTTACACTATACTATATATACCTTGTATCTGGTGATACTGTACTCTTTTTCACCTTTTTGTTTTATTGGGTAATCCATACTGAGCCTGTGTATGATTCATGAAATATATATGGAGATTTACTCTTATCCATAGACTGTATAGAGCTGTATTCTTCTGATACAGTACCATATATCTGCTGGTATTTTGAGTCAATTTTCTAAAACATGAGGAAGTATGGTGAAAGAGGATGCGGTCGTGGGCGTGGGGGGCCACCTGGTACTGATGGTGGTGGTGGTGCATCTGCTGGTAGTGCCAAAAACACAATAGCAGCTAAGGCAGGAGGTGTTGAGCCTGCGCCATGGTGTATCTCTGGAAGACCTGTAAGGCTCCGATTTCTGGGAGAAGGTAGACTGCTTTTAAAGCCGGAGCATCAAGAACCGTTTTTGGCTTATGTTGCTGAAACAACCTCCAGCTCTATCACCTCCTCTTCTGAAGTTTAAAAAAAATGCAAGCACTGAGTCGTAAGTGCGGGCTTCAGGTCAGGAGCAACCACTTTCCTTGTGTCCTTCACCCACACCAAAAGTGAAGGATGCGGCAACACTCACTTCAGATTACTCCATGGATCTCTTTTCACATATCATGCCTGGGTTAGTTAAAATGGAGCCCATCATATACTGGAACATTCAAAATGGGGGACATCTGACACTGGAGCATCATCCATGAGGCCCATCATATACTGGAGCATTCTAAATGGGGCAGATCAGACACTGGAACAGCATCTATGGGGCACATGATACACTGGAGCATTAGAAATGGGGCCCATTATATATGGAGCATTATTAGGGGCCATAAGACACTAGAACATCATCCATGAGGCCCATTATATACTGGAGCATTCCGGGGACATCAGACACTGGAGCAGCATTTACAGGGCCCATTATACACTGGAGCATTAGAAATGGGGCCCATTATATGTGGAGCATTATTTGGGCCCATAACACACTGGAGCATCGTCCTTGGGGAACATCATATTCTGTAGCATTATCTGGAGCTCATCATATACTGTATGGAACATTATATGTGGCCAATTATTCTGTATGGAGAAATATATGGGGCTCATTATTCTGTATGGCGCACAATGTGATGGCTATAATACTGTATGGAGTAATATACTGTCTTTTTTTGAGCTATTGTACAATTTAAAATAGATCAGTCATGTCATGTAAGCAGTGAAGTATTTGTCATTGTACTATACCTATATTTCTGTGCCGTATCGGAGCATCATGAGTTGCGGTATGTGTTAAAGGGGCGCACTGACACTCTTTGGCCCAGGGCACACGAAAACCTGGAGCCAGCCCTACCTCCCCACAACTTTAGCCAAATAACCCCCAGTTTTCAATGCGTAACTATTATTATAAAGTAAATTAAGGTTGACAAGCTTCAGTAATAAGAATTGATGTTTTTGGCATTGAAATGGGCACTGTAGGTGTGTTTACTGTCCTCCACTCCCTGCCGACTTTGCTTCCCCATTGACTTGCATTGGTTTCGTGTTTCAGTTGGCCTCCGACTTTTCCCTATAGTCGGCCGATTTCGTTCGACTCGACTTTTGAGAAAGTTGGGTTTCATGAAACCTGACTCGACCATAAAAAAGGCAAAGTCGCTCATCTCTACTGGTGAGCTGTCAAACAGGCAGACACACCAGCGATCAGGACCAGCAAGGACGTTGGTATCCAAGGTAAATATCGGGTAACTAAGAGCGCGCGTCGCTTAGATACCCGCTGTGTACCTTGGATACAAGCGTGCTTGCGCTGAGAGCTGGTATCCAAGGTAAATATCAGGTATCAGTGCGCTGCACTTACCCTCTGTTTACCTTGGATACCAGCTCCCAGCGTCTGCTTACAGCACTGGGAATTCGCTGATGGTTGGTCTCCCGCTGCCACACGCGATGTGTGCTGGCAAGCGGGAGACCAACAATCAAAAAATGGCCCAGGACATTCCTGCACGATCAGCGATACCTGGCGTGGGGGATGTTGCTTATGCTTGCTACACACAGCGAGATAGCTAGCGAGATCGCTATGTGTGACAGGCCCCTAAGTTTTTCTAGGTCCCCTGCAGAGACAACTAGAGGGGTCTTACTGCTTACTGTATACTGATTAAACTTGATTGCAATAACGGCTTGAGCTCCCCATAGTGGCGACTACAGAAGGAAACACATGGTATAGTACGTAAAAAGTATTACAATGGGAACCCTGGATTTCACTAAAAACTATTGATATTTGGGAATCTTTAGCAGGTCTTTTCTCAATAGCACTGTGAAATTAGCTGGCATTAAATCCTAGACCTATGGATGTATAATGGAAAGTACATCTCAAAATACCAACCAGCAATGATCACTTAAGACCGGATGAGCAGCAGAAACCTGATATTACATATTGTGACAATTCAAATTAGTGGTTGACTATGATTCAGGGCGTCTTTCAGCAAGGAAGGGCTCTTTAGGACTCATGCAAATTACCTTATTTTTTTGTCTGAGCGCGATCCCACAAAACATCGGATCACACTCGGACCAATGCTATTCTATGGGATCGTACACATGTTTGATTTCCTCAAATCGGGCCAAGGAAAAACTTGCGGCATGCTCAAGTTTAATCTGATATTCAGGCTGCACTCATCCATGAAAGTCAGTGATTCAGAGGAAAACAGCTTATTGCACTCGAATAACATCTGAGTGCAGTCCGATTTCCATGGACTGGCAGAATGAAGAAGATAGAATTTTTTTTCTCCATCTTCTCATCCGAGAGAATGTGATCACTCTGAGATTGATCAGAGTGTTACTAACATAATCGGTCTGATTCTCTCGGAGGAGAGAAAATACACCGGTGTAACCCTAGCCTAACTTTGACTACAATAGTGAAGGAGGAGGGATGCCCCTTTTTGAAGTCTATATGCTATTTTAAAATAGTATAGGCAGGGGGTTTAAAACCTTAAAGCGACTCTCCTGGGACGGAAAGTTTTGTGAAGGGATATTGTAACAACTTACCTGCTACTGATAACAACAACACTGTATCATGCTTTGATTTAAGTTTGAATGTTGCGTTGCACAAATATTAACACACCAAAGTTTCAAAAATGAAAAAAAAATCAATCCTTCTTCACACAATAACAATTTCCCCAACTTTTTAAATCTTTTTGACAATTCAAGTAATATGACTGCCATCATACTCTATGCACATTGTACTGTACTTTGAAAATTTAAGACGCAGGGGAGTGTGTCTTAGTCTGGGATCACACGAGCATGTAAAAAAAAACTGTCCCACTCTAATCCTTCCGTGTGCTGTCCCAGTGCTGTCTGTATGCAATACATTTTTTACTCAGCAGTAGGGATGCTCAAACATGTTTGGTGATACTTGGATATCACTTGATCATTTGGGCACTCAGATGTGTCGGCACTTGACAAGCATTGGCCGGTGCTCAGATTTGAAGCTCTAATTCCCACCCCGCATGTTTGGCGTATGTTACACAGACAATAAGCCTTCGAAGATTTCCTGCCAGTCACTATAATGCCGTAGCCATCTTGGTAGTTGTATTTTTATGAATGGCTGGCTGTATTAACTCATCCGAGGTTATAAAAGGACAGGTGCCACCAGTCTCGGCTCACTGACACCATTCTACAGCTTAGGGACAGTTGTGATTGGAGGAAGATGGTGCTGATACTGGTGCTGAATCTGAGCCATCATACTAACAGTTGTTCAAAGGGCTCATCTCATTTTTTTCTAATTCTTTGCGATACATTCTGCATTCAGCCTAGGGACAGCTGTAGGAGCAGGGAGAGTGGCAGAATACAGCTTCAAGGCAGGGCTTAGGCCTTTGCAGTCCATTGCTAAATACAGTATATACAGTATATATCTGCTGCACGTGACCACATTCTTTTTTGAGGGGTGAAAAAAATTGACTATATTGCCATCCATAGAGTATTATGTTTTTTCTTTTCAATTTTGGTGGCATATAAAACTTCAAAAAAGTGTTAATGTTAAACAATTTTTTTCTGGATTCAATTAGTAATCTATAGATTATTAGGAGCTTTCTTTTAAATTTTGGTGGTATATAATACTCCTAAAACGTTATTTGCATTTTTCTGTATTCAATCAGTCATCTATACAGGTTATTGCTACATTACAGTGGTATATAAAACTTTAAAAACTTCAAAAATGGTTTTGCATTCAATTAGTCATCCATACAGTTTATCATGGTTCTGGTTACATTGTGGAGGTATATAAAACTCCAAAAAATGTTCAACATTTTTTCCTAGATTCATTTTGGGATCTATACAGTTTAACGTGCTTCATGTAAAATTACCGTGGTTTTAAAAATGTTAAAAACTGTCTGGTACAGTTCACAAAATATTTTTCTTCCAAAAATGTACTATTATCATACATACTATATAACTTGCTTTTTGTTACATTTCAATGGTTTGAAATACAAAGAAAAATTGGCCTGCTACAAATTTGTTGTTCAAAAATTGACTATTGTCATACATACTGTATAACCTGCTTTGTGTATAATTTTGCTAGTTTGAAATAAAAAGCAAAATTGGCCTGCTACAAGTGTACATAGGTGTTTTCTTGGTATTCGGTCTCCAGCCGCCACTATTTCTCCCAGTGAAGCATCCCCGCCTTGTACCAGCACGTGTCCAGGAACATCACCCATGCCCTTAATAACGCAGTTAGTGGATTGTCCACTCTACGACCGACATATGGACAAGCACTAGAGGATAGAAATCCTACATTTCCCTAATGGCATACTGGATGAATATTTTGGAGGCCAGGCCAGGGTCCCACAAAGTTACGGCACATGTGCTACCGACACCGAGGATTGCTGGCTCTACTTCTAGCAGGGTTTCCTCCACCTCCTACACCAGTTCTTGAAACCCCTCCTGCTCCTCCTCATTCTCCATCTCCAGTGTGCTATCTCAGATCACATCCACTTCAGCCGGAAGCTGGAAGCTCTGAAGCACTGCTTCAGTGAAGTATCAAAAGGCTCTGCTGAAGCTAATTTGTCTAGGAGACAAACCACACACTGCGCTAGAGTTATTGAAAGGAATAACAGACCAGACAGATCTGTGGCTCTCGCTGCTGAACCTACAATCAGGCATGATAGTTTGTGGTAGTGGCCATAATGAGGAGGCAGCTGTGAAGCTTGGCAAGATCACATATGAACCATGCTTGGCCCACGTTCTGAACATGGTAGGTCAGCAGCTGCTTAAAATCTACTCAGATATGCCAGAGCTTCTGGTCAAGGTATGCCTTGTTAGTGCCTATTTCTGCTAGTCAGCTACAGCTGACGCCACTCTGGCACTGCTACAGCAACCCATGCAAGTGCCAGCTCACCAACTGATGTGCAATGTGATGTCACCACTCACTGGAACTCCACATTGCACATGCTGGTAAGGCTTTGTGAGCAGCAGAGGCCAGTTGTGGAATACCAGCTCTAACATGCCCATCGGTGTTCTGGTCAGCCTCGTATATAACAACTGAAGATTGAGCATGGATGTCTGACATTTGTGTGGTTCCCCAAGATTTTGGGTAACAATTGTGGAGGTGCAGGCTGAAGAAGAGGAAGAGGAACAGGAGCAGGCTGATAGCGCAACACAGGCTATTACCCACACAAGCTTCTTCCATTCTCTCCTGAATGCGCTGAGGTGGGGAATGAGGAGAAAGAGATGGAGGATAAGGAGGAGGAGATGGAGAGTAGTCATCATGGTGGAGTCAGAGAAGTGTTGGCTGTAGGTACCTTGGCACATATGGCAAATTTTTTATACTGCTACCCTTCCCATGACCCTCACGTCACATTCATCTTGACCAAAAAAGAATACTGATTGTTCACCCTTCTAGACCCACGATACAAGGGGAACCTTCTTTCTGAGGTGGAGAGGTCTACTAAAAGAATGCTATACCAGAAGGACATTGTAGGAAATATGTTGAAAAAATTCCCATTAGACAACGTTAGCAGCAGGAGGCAAGCTTCCTTGTCTAACCAAGGAGGAGATGCAAGGAGGAGGAGATGCAAGGGAGAGACACACCGGGTACAGCAAAGGCAGGGGTATACTGTCAAAGGCCTGGGCCAGTTTCATGACACCCTTCCAACATCCAGGCCCTGATGACCAGGTATTTTGACAAGGGGGGAAAAGTTTTTAAAGATGGTCAAGCAATACCTGTCTGACAAAGCTAGCATGATCCCTATTTCCTCTGAGAACTTCAGCTTTTAGTTCTCAAAGCTGGACACCAGACATGAGTTGTCCACTATGCCTTGGAGAAGTTGGGCTGCTCTGTCACTAGCTTCTTGTCTGAGTGAGTTTTAGTAGTTCCAGTGGAGTGGGGTCATAACAAATGGGTGCTTTCACCTGTCAACAGAAAGTGCTGTCAGGATTACTATGATAAAAATGAACAAAGCCTGGATTAGCCCAGACATTTCCATACCACCAGATGAGAGCAGCACATAAAGTGTTTTTAATCTTCAATATTTGAATGAGGCACACCTTTTGTTGCCTTCAAGGGTCTATGGATGCCTGAATGACGCTATTTATAATTTTTTTCCTGGCTTTGCACGTTTCTAAAGCCTTTATGAGTGTAGGAGTACCACTGCAGGACATTTTAAACATAATGTGTATGAGGTCCTCTTTTATGTTTAAGGCTATGTGCACACGATGCAGATTTGCTGCGGATCCACAGCGGATTTTTCCACACAGAAACGCTGCAGATCCGCACTGTGATTTACAGTACAATGTAAATCAATGCAAAAAAAAAAAGCTGTGCAGATGGTGCAGAAAAATCAGTGCGGAATTGCTGCGGATTTAAAAGAAGTGCATGTCACTTCTTTTTTGCGGATCTGCAGCGTTTCTGGACCCCTCCATGATAGAAATCCGCAGTGACAAAAACTGCAGAAAATCCGCACAAAATCTGCATCAATTCCGCGGCCAATCCGCACAAAATCTGCATAAAAACAGCGGCAAATCCGCAGCTGTGGATTCTGCCAGGAGATGCGGATTTTGTGCAGAAAATTCTGCACCACTTTTCCTATGTGTGCACATAGCCTCATACAGGGGAATGTAAGTTCTCTTCCATCTAATTTTTTGCAGACTGAATGTCCCAATTTTTAAATAAAAAAGTAATAAAGATGTAATAAAATGAATAAAAAATTCAATTTTGGTTTACTTTAGTTATAATTCATTTTAAATCATTTTTTAATTTTACCTCACATACAAGTCGTCATACAGGAAAAAAATGTTTCTTAACTTTTTTCCTGTAAAATGCAATGGAGTAAAAGTCTGACCCTATTGTTCTCAGCAGCGATATGGGAGTCAGAGATGCTTCCAGGGGTCTTCCCTAAGCAGTTCTATTTCCATTTCAGCACTTTTCCCATCCGCTTCAGTATTGTCACTACCCCCAAGACCTCTTTTTAGGGTCTGCTGGAAAAAAGCTTGGATTTCCCATTGACTCCCATTTTACTCGTTATTCGAAATGAGCACACAAGCATTGCTTAATTCAAGTAATCAGAGCATTTTCATTCTTGCTCATCCCTACTCAGCAGTTATTAATCATTTGTAAAACCATTTACAGTTTACCATCTTACAGAATTGTATTGTATCCGTAAAAATCGGATGCCATACTGATGGTCCGTATGTCATCCAATTTTATTCTTTCAAATCTTGGCATGGGGGAGGGTCAATACAAATTCAATGGCTTTTGCTGTGCTAAGCCAAGGGTTACCCTTCTGTGTGGCCCTAAACTATTTGCATACTGCCTGGGCAATTTTTCATGTCATGGACAAGACCAATGTTGCATAGAACCATAGGGACAGGTAATTGTGAATAATGTGCAATGCGCTCATTCCTGCAACAGCCATATTTTGGAATAAAAGGTATATCCTTACTATTGTAGCACAGATATGAGTAGATGAAATGAAGAAGTGGCCATAAATGAGTACTATTGTTTTCGTTATAATTTATAGAAGAGAAACCCTCGACTGTTCCACCATATGGTATATATTACAATGGGAAGAGCTGAATGCATCATCTCTGACTTTCCGGACTGCATATGGATCACCCCCAGGGCAAGTGGGGTTCTTACTCGGTACCGGACCCGTGACTTAAAGGGATGTGTTGCGGTGGCAGTGACCGGTCTGTGGCCCTTGGTGTCCATGTAAAATAGGTGGAATAAAGTTTATGTGTAGATAAGTTCATGACGCCACCTGTGGTGTCTGGTAAGAAGGGGACCAGCGCTGCAGTGCAGATCCTCTGGGACAGATGGTGTAATGCAGCAGAGGTGTAATAGCTCTCCACAGGCAGAGCTGTAGTCCCAGGGCAGTAGTGGTAGATGTGGAGGTAGATGGTGTAGTGTTCAGGCACAGAGATGTAGCAGTGCTGAAAGGGTTGGCGCAGGAAGAAGGCAGAGACACAACTGAATGTAGTTCCAAATCTTTACTCACGTTTCAGGCATACACAGGTGCCCGCTTCAGTGCCGTGTCCTTCAGGTGAGAGGCTCAACCAACTCCCAGGCAGATGGAGCACACACTTCCAGCACTCCCTTCTGTATGTGCCTTTTCTGAACGTCTCCTTACTAACGCTAATCTGAAGTACTTGCAGTTATGACTTGCTGTTACTTAGAACTCCACTCACATGACAGGCAGCTGTAGCCTACTTTAGGGACTCCTTACAATCATATCCCGGCTCACACATTTTGCTGCTATTCCTCCAGTTTCTGCTGTAGAACCATTATCATTCACACAGCCTCGGATACCGGTGCCCGGCCTTTGGCGCATTAACTTAGGGAAGGGCTCTGCTCTAGCCCTAGTACTCAGCTCTTCTCCTCACGTTCCGTCCTTTTCTATCTTTCTTTCTGAAGAGCTTATCTTTCTCTTCCCTTCCTTGCCAGCAGCTCCAGCTCATAGGAGGCTGCTGCATATATGTCCTCTCACTCCATCCCTCTCTGGGGATCTGCTCTAACTTCCTGTCAGCTTCCCCCTCTCTAGTGCAAACTAAGCTCCACAGACCTCCCAGCACCCTTCATGAACCAAGCAGGGGTAATAGAGGGTGCCCTGCTGTTCTAAGGTTTCTGTACTGGGTGCAGGTGCTGGAGTCTGGTCAGGTGTCCCCATCTTACCTGAGGAGTGGGATACTACACCTCAGGAGGAGGTGCAGTACCTCTGTGGCGACTGAACCCTCAGGGGCGCTACACATACCCATGAGTAGGATATCTCTACCTACCTGACAGGTGGGATTCCTATAAAAAGGACTTGTGTATATTAGGTAATTAAGGCTAATACTTTCAATATGCAAGAAATGGACCAGAAGGTAAAACGGTGGTAACATTTCTGCCCATTCGGTTGGTTTGATCTGGCAGCGTGGCACTCGGACTCAAGCAAATTGTGTACCCCTGTGCTGAGGAAAACCACCCCGTGGCAAGGTTAGCTAAAGAATAGCTCCATTGTATATACTGTATACTGAAGCCATCCATCTGCTGCACTTACCTGATAAAGTAAAGTATGGTAAACCAGTGCATACAAACCCAATGTAGGCTAAAAAGACACTCTTGTTCTATATGCAGTGAATGGAGCTTTATGCATATTTATGAGGCTTCCGCAATGTATTCACCAATGAAGACTCAAATGCAGTGTGCACAGAACCTTAAAAATAGCATTAAAAAATTAATTACTGGTATTTTTAAAGAGGACCTTTCATTAGGTGAAAAGTGGCCAGTATTTGCTCTTATTGTATTCTTGCTGCCCACAAGTACTACATTTATTAAATCTAAGATCTTTGTCTTTTTATTTAGTGCTAATTTTTATGGTGTTTTCCAAGGGATATTGCTCAAAATATTCTTTGTAGGCATGTCATAAGGATGCTCTTCATTGTTACCCTGTGAACAGCACCCAGTTGTTAAAAACATAAAAACTGGCACCAAATAAAAAGGAGTATATCTCTGGAACAGTATGGTGGCTAAAAAAAATGGAATACTCTGGCGCAAAACTTACCTCTTTTGACCTTGTCCTATATATTCTCTAAAGGGAACCTGTCATGGGAAAAATGATATTAACCTGCTGGCATGGGGTTAACATGTACATTAAGGCTATGTGCCCACGTTGCAGAAATGCTGCAGAAATTTATGCAACATTTCCGCAACTCCCGCCACAGGTAAAACGCATGCGAATTTGCATGCATTTTTCCCACGAAAACAAGCATTTTGCAAGCGTTTTTCGCTTGTGGAACGCTTGCGCATTGCAAGCGATTTCAAGCACCGCTTGGAAATGTGATTGACAGGTTGGTCACACTTGTCAAGCATAGTGCTTGACAAGTGTGACCAACTTTTTACTATTGATGCTGCCTATGCAGCATCAGTAGTAAAAGATAGGATGTTAAAAATAATAAAAAGAATAAAAAATAGTGATATTCTCACCTTCCGATGGCCGCAGGAGCCTTCCCGCCTGTCTGCCACACTCCCGGCATCTTCCGGTCCCAGTAATGCTTTGTGAGAAGGACCTGAGATGACGTCACGCTCGCCATTAATGCTATGAATCTGCAAATTAGCCATATAATTGCATTTTTCCCATGACAGATTCCCCATAAATGCATTTTCAAAAACATCTGAGAAATACTGTATGAAAAAGATGTTACATCTTCTTATTTACTTTCAATTAATTTTTAGAGGTTACTTTTGGCACAAAGGTAATGGCAGAAAGAATTGTGCCCAGAATGCACTAATCTTTTCCCTAGTTCTTCTGCTCCTGCTACATTTATACAATGATACTGATTGCTTCCCAGTATAAGTGGATAGCACATGGAAATGCCCTGCTGGGAATACAAGGTAATGCATTTCCTTTTCCATTATAGCTCCAATTCCTCAAGCTGCCCCTATGTTTGTGCTTGTCTGTGTCCTCACTGGTAGATTGAGCCTTTTTTTTTTTTTACTTGAGAATTTCTACATAAAATGAAAAACCAACCACATCTTGAAATTAAAAAAAAAATCACATTGGAGTGAGATAGTGAATGAATATAATGTGCTGAAGGACTTTATTAGCTGTCAGGAGACTGCACCATTAGACTGTTGTTTATGCCTCGTTTTGGTAAACTAACAGGATTAGAATTAGAGCAGAGAGTTAATTGCTCCGTGTGTAGATTTCTGGCAATAAAACAAATAACTGTATCACCAAGAGGCCAGTTAGTCCATCTCCCTCCTACCTTTTGCGCGCAGAACAGTTTACAAACACGAAAAGTAGAAAGTGTATGCGCCGGCGACTAATAAAATGATAGATAAATGCTCTCGGAGACGTACTTTGGTGCTTTGACACACAGATCCTCATTCTGAACAAGATGTTGTTTTTATTCCCTAAAGACGCACTACGGCTTTTAGAGAGCGAATCTTTTAATGTGCAATCGCTAGCCGAGTATTCTAAATATAGGATCTGCTGGAATTACAGAACAGCTGTCCGGTTAACCTCTGTAAATTCATCTTTTCCTCCCTCGGAACAGTTGTGGAATGCAGCTGCGCGTTGATATTTCATCTCTTCCCTACATCTGGCTTCGTTCATATTCGCGATTGAAATATTAAGGGTTCTAACATTTCCCCTCTTCTCCTTATACCAGTGCAAGAGGTTTAAAAGATTTGGGCACAGACCCAAATGCCAGCAAAGAAATCTGTGTTTGCCACTCTCCAAAAACCACTGCATATCCTCTTTATACCACATCAGTTTGGGACATAAATCTCTTTCATGTCAGAGGCTTCAGACAAGCTGCTGTGGTTTACATTCAACTGTTTCAGCTTCCAGTACAGCGCCGGGCTAATCCGATGTTATCAGACCGCAGGAAATGGCGCTGTTATGTGTTCACAGTCAGAGAAGACAAACAGCCATTGATGCCATGTACCGGGGCATGGGTCTGTAGCTAATAACATTCTGTAACTAATAACTTTGGGATTCTTTGGGTTTGAAGGTCAGGTTGTGTGTTGTAGAGCAGGCCCTTTCATGCGTGATGGGCAGGCGGCACAGCATAACTCTTCTGGCAGCTAACACGGGTCCAGTAAGAATGGGATTTCCAATTAACTCGTCATTGTTTAACACTTATCTTATATTTCCAAACCGAAGGACAACAATAGACAAAGACATAAAAAATTGCTCCAAAATATAGCTATTAAATCCCTTTATCTTTAACGAGAAACTGTCAGTAGGATCAACGCTCCTAAGACATCTATATGCCCATGTAGGTCATAGGAAGCTATATAAAATTATATCTTGATATGTGCGATTCGATGTTTTATTCCAGAGAATTCCACATTTTTTTAATATGTAAATGAGCTATGGAAAAAACACTGATCTGCACAAGAATCTGCCGCCAGAGATTATTTTACATGAAGGGGAGTTATTAGTGTCATGACTCATGTGACATGGTAACCAGTGTTACCAGTGTGATGTGTTATGGTTACCAGTGTTACCAGTGTGAGGTGTGATGGCCGCTCTCTGCTCTCCTGATCTCACAGCAGAGCTGTGTGTGATTATACCTCACACATCTGCAGGTTCCTCTCAGCTTCAGCTTCCATATCACAGACAGACAGGGTGGCAATATTGTTCCTGTATATCAGAGCTGTGAGAGCTGCAAAAAATGTGTTTATAGCGAAAGGGAGGGAAACCAAAATATACAAAGTACAATGTAAATAATGAAATTATATAATTCAGGTAAACCCAGAATATTGTGGTTTTAAGTGAAATCATGACTAAATCAGATCAAAGTACATAAAGTCATACAAAGTAATGAACTAACTAACCCCTCACACAGTATGCACAAAAAATATTTACCTAATAGTAGCGGCAAGCTAGGGACTCACCAGACCCGACATGTCTTTCGCTATGGAAAGCTTCATCCTGGGGTACCCTAGGTTTAGTTTATTTATATAATTTCTTTATTTACATTGTACTTTGTATATTTGTGCATTTTGGTTTCCCTCATGGTCTAAGCAGATCTAATATATTATGATCATGTTTGTGTGCACATTATTTTGATTGTATGTATTGACATGAGCACTTGCACTTTATAATATGTAATACGATACCCCCTCAATTATGCAATATTTGTTTTGCCATACTTAGCCATACCCACCATTTTCTTCTGTACTGTGTTATCCCCATTGGTGTTTTACATTTTTATGAACCTGTTTGGTTCTTATTTTATTGGATGTTAAAAATAAACTTTATTTATTTAGTGGTCACCTTTGTAAAGAATCATTGTTGGTGTTGCTTGTGTATTTCTTTACTTTAAGGTGGCATATATACAGTGGGAAAAAAAAGTATTTAGCCAGCCACCAATTATGCAAGTTCTCCCACTTAAAAAGATGAGAGAGGCCTGTAATTGACTTCATAGGTAGACCACATCTATGAGAGTCAAAATGAGAAAACAAATCCAGAAAATCACCTTGTCTGATTTGGCAAGATTTATTTTGCAAATTATGGTGGAAAATAAGTATTTGGTCATTAACAAAAGTTCACCTCAATATTTTGTTATATATCCTTTGTTGGCAATGACAGAGGTCGAACATTTTCTGTAAGTCTTCACAAGTTTGTCACACACTGTTGGTGGTATGTTGGCCCATTCCTCCATGCAGATCTCCTCTAGAGCAGTGATGTTTTTGGCCTGTCGCTGGGCAATACAGACTTTCAACTCCTTCCAAAGGTTTTCTATGGGGATGAGATCTGGAGACTGGCTAGGCCACCCCAGGACCTTCATATGCTTCTTACAAAATCACTCCTTCATTATCCTGGTGGTGTGCTTGGGATCATTTTCATGCTTAAAGACACATCTACGCTTCATATTCAATGTTCTTGCTGATGGAAGGAGGTTTGCACTCAAAATCTCATTATGCATGGCTACATTCATACTTTTATGTACATGGATCAGTCATCCTGGTCCCTTTGCAGAGAAACAGCCCCAAAGCATTATGCTTCCACCCCATGCTTCACAGTAGGTATGGTGTTCTTTGGATGCAACTCAGCTTTCTGTATCCTTCAAACACGACAAGTTTTGTTTCTACTACTTTGGTTTCCTCAGACCATATGACATTCTCCCAATACTCTTCTGGATAATCCAAATGCTCTCTAGCAAATTTCAGACGGGCCCAGACATGTGCTGGATTAAGCAGGGGGACACGTGTGGCACTGCAGGATCTGAGTCACTGGCGGCTTAGTGTGTTACTGATGGTCGCCTTTGTTTCAGTGGCCCCAGCTCTATGCAGGTCATTCACTAGGTACCCCCAAGTGGTTCTGGGATTTTTCCTCACCATTCTTGTGGTCATTTTGACCCCACGGGGTGAGATCTTGCATGGAGCCCCAGATCGAGGGATATTATCAGAGGTCTAGTATGTCTTCCATTTTCTTATTATTGCTCCCACAGTTGATTTCATCACACCAAGCTGCTTGCCAATTGCAGATTCAGTCTTCCCAGCCTGGTGCAGGGCTATAATTTTGTTTTTTGCATCCTTTGACAGCTCTTTGATCTTCACCATAGTGGAGTTTGGAGTGAGACTGTTTGAGGTTGTGGAAAGGTTTTTTATACTGATAACAACTTCAAACAGGTGCCATTATTACAGGTAATGAGTGGAGGACAGATGAAACTCTTAGGGTCCCATCACACACAGCGATCTCGCTAGCGAGATCGCTGATTTTGTGACACATCAGCGATCTTGCCAGCGAGATCGCTGTGTGTGACGGGGATCAGCGACAGGCCCCCCTGCTGGTTATCGCTGATCGTGCTCAAGCGGCCTGGGCCTTTTTTCCATCGCTGCGTGTGGCAGTCAGAGACCAGCAATCAGCAACGCTGGTTTCTAATGTAAACATCTGGTATCCAGGAGCCGCGGCTCCTGGATACCCGCTGTTTACCTTGGAAACCCGCGTACACACTGGTTTCCAAGGTAAACAGCGGGTATCCAGGAGTTGCGCAGCTCCTAGATACCCAATGTTTACCTCGGAAACCAGCGTGTATGCCGGTTTCCAAGGTAAACAGCAGGTATCCAGGAGCCGCGGCTCCTGGATACCCAACGTTTACATTAGAAACCAGCGTCGCTGGTCCTGATTGCTGGGGCAGTCTATGTGACAGCTCACGAGCAATCAGCCTAACAATGTCCCAGCGATCCCATCCATGTCGGATCGCTGTGACGGGGGATTTAATGAAGAAGTTACAGGTCTTCGAGAGCCAGGAATGTTGCATGTTTGCAAAATAAATCTTGCCAATTCAGACAAAGTGACTTTCTGGATTTGTTTTCTCATTTTGACTCTCATAGTTGTGGTCTACCTATTATGTCAATTACAGGCCTGTCTCATCTTTTTAAGTGGGAGAACTTGCACAATTGTTGGCTGACTAAATACTTTTTTTCCCTACTGTATGCTTGAGTTCACATTTTGGTGTATCTCATAAATCAATTATACACATGAAATTAAGCATTTTTGCAGTATACTTTTGCAGAGAAATTTTCTCCTTTCTCCTCCTAGACTGATCATTAATTCTCAAAATTCTCAATTCAGTGATAAAATCTGTATTCAGTGAAGACAGATCTTTATATTACTGAGATAGGAGATGATAGTTGCTACAAATTATATTCTATATACGTAAGGGGGGGGAGGAGGGAAAAGCTCTACATATATGCATAAATGGGCTATTACTATGAGATATCTGCATAGATTACCCTAATCTGTCAGGGTTCTTGGGGCTCTGATTTTGATCCAAATGTAGGATCAATATCGTCAATGCAAGTCTATGGGTCTGTGGAAAACCTCAGACTGCACTCAGATGACATAAAGGAGAAAGGGAAGAAACCTTTTTTCTCCTTTCCAAAATCTGATCCCACTCAGACTATACTCTGATCAGAGTCTGTTTACGATAATGGGGCTGTTTTTATAGGATGGAGTGAAAAGGGTCTTGTGCAGCTGCCCTGACAGGATGAGATTATTATCAGGAAACCTTGCTGATAATAATTCAAGATTGTGTAATGTCCTGAACTGCATAAAAAATTGAAGTTTAGACTTACTTTATGCAGCAAGTTTGCTGACGTCGAAAACCACATACTGGCCAATTTATAATGTGAAAAATGCTAAAATTATGCGTATGTTATATTACTGTATGTGATTCGCAGCTTAAACAAATATTATTTTATAACACATAGCACAAGAGTATGAATAAAATTAATTAGTAACTTGCAGCAGTTGTTTTCCCGCTTTCCAAGAAATTAGAATTCAGAAGAAGCAAAATTGTTTCCTGCAATTGATCTTTGGAAGCAACGAGGGCTACACCAAAATTTCCTATTTCTCAGTACAACAAAATTTCATTGAAATCACTGTCCATAAGAATACATTCAGTATCCTGGAAATCTGTTCTCCAGACAAAAAAGTTTGTAGTTTTTCTTTATTTAATCACCCCATACTGGGATTTCTAAGCATTTCAAAGAATATATCAGCTACTATTTTCATCACAAACTAAAATGAGAATCACTCCTGGAAGGTTTTGATTAGTCTATAGAAAAAAAGTTTGCCTGCAAATAGTGTAGGTGTAAATCTAACCCAACTTTGTTTCAGATAAGTGTCAATAATAATGAAGGTTAAGAGATTGGTCCATTTTTTTTTAAATATATGCAACCCAATTATTTCGAATTATCGGCATTCTTAGTGAGGCTCTAAGCTATTATTAACAGTTAAGGAACTGTCAAAGACATTTGATTCCCATGTGTCCTGCATGGACATTTTCTCTGCCACCACTGGTAAAATTTATGTCTGGGAGCAAATTGTAATAATAGCTGATCTTTGGGAGTTTTTGAAGCCTGAACTGCTGATCATTGGGATAATTAATCTTTTCTGTCCTTTGTTTAGTCTTCTGGTAAAACTGGACACTTGCATTGTTCTGCCATAAATTTTCAACAGGGAGGTTTTTAACCACTTCCCGACCGCCCACAGTAGATAAACGTTGGCGCTTGCTGGGCTTTGTTCAGCGCCGATGTTTATCTACTGTCGGCGGTTTTGTGCCCCCCGGGACCCCCACATACCTTATAACGCAGGGATCCCTGTTCACAATGCATGCTGGGACCCCCGACGTCATCGAGACCTGATTGGTTCAGGTCCTGATGACGTCAGCGTCACAGCAGCCAATGAAAGCGCTCGCTGGGAAAGCTGCTTGTTTCCCGGCGATCTCACTCATTGTAACGTGACTTCTCCTCTGATCTCACACTGACAGATGATCAGAGGTGAAGCAGCGTTACTGTGTGACTAGATCGCTGCCTGGCACAGCTGATCGCTGCCTGGCATAGCTGTGCCAGGCAGCGATCTTGTCACACAGTAACGCTGCTTCACCTCTGATCATCTGTCAGTGTGAGATCAGAGGAGAAGTCACGTTATTATGTGCCAGGCAGCGATCTTGTCACATAGTAACGCTGCTTCACCTCTGATCATCTGACAGTGTGAGATCAGAGGAGAAGTGGCGTTACTATGAGTCAGATCGCAGGGCAGCGATCTTATCACAAAAAGAAAAAAAGTAAAGAAAAAAAGCAGGTACACAGGTAAGGGCTAGGGCTAGGGTTAGGGTTAGGGTTAGGGCTAGGGTTAGGGTTAGAGTTAGGGTTAGGGCTAGGGCTAGGGCTAGGGCTGGGATTAAGGTTATGGGTGTGTTGGTGTTAGGTTTGTGGTTAGGGTTATGGTTAGGGCTGAGATTAGGGTTAGGGGTGTGTTGGGGTTAGGGTTGGAATTAGAATTGGGGGTTTCTACTGTTTAGGTACATCAGGGGCTCTGTAAATGCAATATGACGCCCGCAGACCATTCCATCAAAGTCTGCATTTCAGAACATCACTACTTCCCTTCCGAGCCCCACCGTGTGCCCAAACAGTAGTTTTCTCCCACATATGGGGTACCAGCGTACTCAGGACAATTGGACAACAACTCTTAGGGTCCAATTTCTCCTGTTACCCTTGTGAAAATAAAAATTTGGGGCTAAAAGATCATTTTTGTGGAAAAAAAATGATTTTTTTATTTTCACGCCTCTACATTATAAACTTTAGTGAAACACTTGGGAGTTCAAAGTGCTCACCACACATCTAGATAAGTCCCTTGGGGGGGTCTAATTTCCAAAGTGGGGTCACTTGTGGGGGGTTTCCACTGTTTAGGTACATCAGGGGATCTGCAAACGCGACATGACACCCGCAGACCATTCCATCAAAGTCTGCATTCCAGAACATCACTACTTCCCTTCCAAGCCCCACCGTGTGCCTAAACAGTAGTTTTCTTCCACATATGGGGTACCAGTGTACTCAGAACAAATTGGACAACAATTTTTGGGGTCCAACTTCTCCTGTTACCCTTGTGAAAATAAGAAATTGGGGGCTAAAAATCATTTTATGGAAAAAAAATGATTTTTTATTTTCATGGCTCTACGTTATAAACTTCTGTGAAGCACTTGGGGGTTCAAAGTGTTCACGACACATCTAGATAAGTTCTTTAAGGGGTCTAGTTTCCAAAATGGGGTCACTTGTGGGGGTTTCCACTGTTTAGGTACATCAGGGGCTCTCCAAATGCGACATGGCATCCGATCTCAATTCCAGCCAATTCTCCATTGAAAAAGTCAAACAGCACTCCTTCCGTTCTGAGCTCTGCCGTGTGCTCAAACAGTGGTTTAGCCCCACATACGGGGTATAGGCGTATTCGGGAGAAATTGCACAAAAAAATTTTGTGGTTCATTTTCTCTTTTTACACTTGTGAAAATAAAAAAAAATGGTTCTGAAGTAAAATGTTTGTGAAAAAAAGTTAAATGTTTATTTTTTCCTTCCATATTCCATTCATTCATGTGAAGCATCTGAAGGGTTAATAAACTTCTTGAATGTGGTTTTGAGTACATTGAGAGGTGCAGTTTTTAGAATGGTGTCACTTTTGGGTATTTTCTGTCATATTGACCCCCCAAACTCACTTCAAATGTGAGGTGGTCCCTAAAAAAAATGGTGTTGCAAATTTTGTTGTAAAATGAGAAATCACTGGTCAACTTTTAACCCTTATAACTTCCTAAAAAAAAATTATGTTTCCAAAGTTGTGCAGATGTAAAGTAGACATGTGGCAAATGTTATTTATTAACTATTTTGTGCGATATCACTCTCTGACTTAAGGGCATAAAAATTAAAAGTTTGAAAATTGCAAAATTTTCTAAATTTTCGCCAGATTTTGATTTTTTTTAACAATTAAGTGCAGATCATATCCAAGAAATTTTACCACCATCATGAAGTACAATATGTCATGAGTAAACAATGTCAGAATCAGTAGGATCCGTTGAAGCGTTCTAGAGTTATGACCTCATAAAGTGACACTGGTCAGAATTGAAAAAATTGGCCCGGTCACGAAGGCAAAAACAGGCTCGGGTGCGAAGGGGTTAAAGCCCAGGACCATATGCTATATATTTCTGGAAAATAGTCCTTAACTGGTCAAAGAGGTACATAAGCAAGATTATTAGGCTAAGGTTGTTTATCCGGTAGGTGTCATTTCTCCAGGGAGAATATCTGCTAGGCCCTTTTTGGTGTTGCAATTTTTGCACAAAGAAAAAATAAATTGGGTAACAAAAATCCAGTATAACTAGTTTTCCCATTCTTCTCCTAACATTTATTTTATTTTTCACTTTAATTCATTATTATTGGAGAAAAAAGGGCACGCAGCCTATTCAATCCTAAATGACTTTAAAGACAAAGTTCAGAACTATGTAATAAGAAGATATTCTGAAGCCACGTATACATCAAAAATCTAATAATTAGCAATTGGTAGAGACTTTGATAAGGTGCAATTAGTCAAAACAAAACTTTTAGTATTGAGTCACAACACACCAAAAAAAAATACGGTAGTTTCAAGGCCTAGAAAACTAGGCTCCTGGTTCAGAGGGCTCAGCTCCCAAGTACAGCAATCTATCTAGAAGAAAATCCTCTTTCATGTTTTATGTCTGCTAGAAACTCTTCATTAGTCATCCGATAGTCTCTGAGCATTAATATTTGTCAAAATAATGACATTCTTACATGATTAGAACTCCATGTATCTCAATGTTCTATGGTGAAGGAAGAAATAAACACAAGTGAAACTTATAAGAATACATAATAGGTCACTGAGGGATATACAACTCACAGACACAAGTGAAAGGTTAGATGTTTATCTCCCACGTGTGGCTTCATCATTTACAAACTGAAGATCTATTACCGGCACTTGGGAATATGTATTGTTTATTTGAAACTCATTACGCCTTCCCTCTGCAGACAAGAAGTGTGCTATTTCTGTTTATACTTGCATATTTATACAAGGTGATAAATGGAAGTTAGATCTGTTCCACTCCTGTCCGGGATATAGGGTCAGTGATGATTTGCAGAGTAATGCATTGAAGTTTTCAACTGCTTAGAAACACTTGCTGTGAATCAGTGTTGAACTATGGAGCCTCAGAACTCCACTTCCACCACAGACAGAAGGATTCCGGGCATCTACAGCTTTACAGAAAAGTTGCATCATATAATGTATCACTCAAAAAAATGAGACGTTATTTACAAAAATCTAGCAAGACAATAAATCCTGATAACAATAGATCCTGGTAGCAATAGATCCTGGTAACAATAGATCCTGGTAGAAAATGACCTTTTTTAAAGACAGGATTACATTCATGACCTTATCGGTTTTGTTGTGCTTTGACCCATTTTTGAGTCAGAAATTGGCCTCCTTGGAACCTTTATTTTAAGACCAATCCTTCTGTTTTTTCAATGGGGTGAAGCACTTTAATAATGTCTGACCACCTTCTTCCTAACTGGGTGTCAAATTGAACCATAATTCAGGTGGCACCCCAATGATTTACATTGCAGTGCGCCCAAAAATTAGCATTGTGTACAAAACAAAATATGTAGAGAGGGTCACATGATGTAATGTCCATCACTTACCTAGAGGTTCCTCCATTAGGTCCTCAGCAGAAGGAAGTTTATAGCAGGAAGTTTGCAGAGAGGAATTTAAAGGGAATCTGTCACTAGGTTTTTGCCACCTAATCTGAGAGCAGCATGATGTAGATGCTGAGATCATGATTCCAGTGATGTGTCACTTACTGGGCTGCTTAGTTTAGTTTAGATAAAATCACTGTAAAATCAGCAGGACAATATCATGAGAGGACTAGTAAACCTGCTTCCTAGTAGTTCTCCACATTTATGAGTTCTGCATAAGCCCACCCACACCACTGATTGACAGCCTTCTTTTACATTATACATGGGCAGGAAGCTCTCAGTCAGAGGTGTCGGTGAAGTTACACAGAGCTCAGCATTTATGGAACTGCTAGATCTGCAGCAGATAAAACAGTGATTTTATCAAAATGACAGCAAGCAACAAATTACCAGCACAGCACACCTTAAGGGTAGCTGGAAGCCTGCTATATGTCTACACCATATTTGGAAGCAGGAACTTACAAAAAAATTATTTTGCTCGTGCACATACGTTTGTTCATACTATATAGAGAGCAGTCGGACTGACGAAGGCCAAGTGTAGGCCGAAACGTCTTTTTGTAGGACTGCACATAAATAAAAGCTTCACTTAAAAAGGACAATTCAGTTCAGTGCCAAGTTACTTTATTATTATTCTCTTGGGTCTGGGTAACCTACTTGTGCACCTTGTGGTAGTGCCACGCTATACTTGACACAGCAAGCAACAAAGTGTCACATCACTGGAGTCAGGATATCTGCCTCTAAAACATTCTGCTTTCAGATGGGGCAGCAAAAACATGAGGACAGTAGAGGTGAGAAAGTCCTTGCCGCTACTTTGTATGAAATTAGATGTTTAAGGTGTAAAGATGTTTCATTTTTTAGAGCATTAAATTACGTTATTCAGTAATGAGCCCTATATAAAGGATCATTAATAGAGTTGAGCGAAATTGTTTGTATTCGGCCGCCGAATCTATATTTTCCATATTCGGGCCACATGGGCACCCTATTTGTGCCGAATGTATGTCTTATGATCGGTTCCAAACATATTCGATAATTTCTCCTCCCATTGACCCTAATGACATTCGCTGTGTTTGACAAATATTGCAAAAACTATATTCGCTGCCGATCATATTCGGAACCGAATTCGAACAAATTTGCTCATCTCTAATCATAAATTTGGCTGTGGGTACTAGTTTTGGAGTTATTATTTATGTTTTTCGGAATTGTTTTCCAGTGGACTCGAGTATAACAGGACCATTCAAAATATCATACCGCTTCTTCCCACATATCATTTAATCTGTTTTGTACCTAAGTATGTACTGTACATTTCATGGTCGTCTACCAACAATTGAAACAAAAATCATGGGACTTTTTACTTTTTAAGCCCCATATTACTGAAAAACCTAATTTTTCAGCTAATTAACATGAACCCAGTCTCTTTCCTTCCTGTTTATTAGTCTCACAAAGTTCTTGACTGTTGGTAAGTGTGGTACTTGAAGAAGAGAATTGGATCATCATTTAGGTGAATCTGTGCTGTTCCCATGCCATGTCTTGTAACCTTTTTTTTTTTTCATTTTTACTTTTAGCCCCTATACAATTGCTGAATTGAAAATAAACTTTATGGTTTTGTTTATAATTCATAATCACGCTAGAATAAGAATTGTAACTTCATGCATTTGATAGCAGTTAATATAATGCAGTAGAGCTGTTAGAGATGAGCGGATCTGGCAAAATTCTAATTTGTCTGTTCGCTCTGATTTTCCGAGGAAATTCAATTCATAGAGAAGTTATTCTTCAAGAGTTTAATGTCCCTGATTAAGCTCTGGGATCTCCTAAGACCCCAGAGCATAATCAACATAGTTTTTGAAAAATAAAGGTGAGGATCATAGCGGTCAGAGAGATAAGCAGTTAGGTGAATATATGAATTTTTTTAATGACATTCTAGCGAATGTGGATTTTTCATAAAATTCGAGTAGAATTCAGTTTCACTCAAATTTTTTTGTTCATCTCAGAAAGCTGCAGTACAATGAGCTAGGACACTTACATGAGCTTTCCCACAAAATCTATAATTACAAAAATGGTGGGTTTCTAGCTCTTAAGCAGCTCATACACCACATCAGATAGCTTTTGGCTCAGCCACTCGATTTTTTCAGCAGGAAAAGTGGAGTAAAGGCTTAATTAGATGACTCAATTTACAGTAATGAAAAGGCACCAATCGACTTTATGGAAGTCGATTGGTGCTCCATTACTATCTCAAGTAGACGGAGTGACTGACAACAACGATAAGCGATCAAAACACCTAACGAATTAAGTTTTTCTCTATTATTGGGTGATGGGTGTCATGTTCAGATGGGTTTTGTGTTGGGAATGAGTATTATTATGGGCCCATCTAAATGGATCTTATGTTGCTGTTTGACAATTCAGGTGTTAGATGGTCTACAAGGTGAGGTTTGATTCCCATTTTCCAACATCATCAGTGATGGAGAAGCCCCTATACACATTGTATTCTTTACTCATTCTCTTGAAATCAATGCATTACAACGACTTTAATTTAATGTGTATGGGAGCCTTAAAGGGGTATTCCTGTCGGCCAGATCCTATCCCAGTATGTAGTAGGTGTGATAATAATAATAATAATAATAATAATAATAATAATAATAATAATAATATTACAACATAACTCCAATGATAAATGTATTATAGTTTTTCTGATTCACTGTCAAATACCCCATGCTCAGGGCTTTGCAGTAGCTAAGGTATCCATGGTTATGACCATTAACAGCTAAGTAATTGTTACCATAGGCATGGTCATAACCATAGATACCTTAGCTACTGCAATGCCCTACACATGGGGTATTTGACAGTGAATCAGAAAAACTATACTTTTCATACCAGCAATATCTGTTAAAAAATTAATTCAGAATAAAGGCCTCTCTACTGTTTTTATTTCCACAGCATGTGCATAATTAACTCTGACGCCACACTGGAAAGCAGAAAATTTGGTCCATTGAACTTCATAGGTGTTAATATGCATGTGGGTATGAATGCTAATCTGAAGCCAAAAGTTTTAACTGAATATTTTTCAGCAGATTACCCCTATATCCAATCTTTCAAGTATTCCAGCAGAAAAAAATGCGTGCAGAATCATTGTAATGCTTCAGTGGGTTTATTTATTCCAGTGGTGAATTAACAGATCATGTTCCAATGTTTCACCTTTATTAGGCTAGTTTCACACTTGCTTTTTTTTGCAGCGCGTTTTTCCCGCAAAAAAACGCATTGAAAAAACGCATACAAAAGCATACAACTGCTGCGTTTTTTTCAAGCATTTTTATGAGCATGCATGAAAAAAACGCAGCGTTTTTATGCGTTTGTATGCGTTTTTAGTGCGTTTTTACCGCGTTTGCATTTTTTTCCAACATTTTTAGGTGGCCCCTCACACTACCCAAACCATGACTTTACTAACCCTAACCCTGACCCTAACCCTAACCCTAACCCTGACCCTAACCCTTAACCAAATCATACTTAACCCTAACCCAAACCCTAAACCCTAACTAACCCTAACCCTAACCCTAACCCTGACCCTAACCCTAACCCTAACCCTGACCCTAACCCTAACCCTAACCCTAACCCTGACCCTAACCCTAACCCTAACCCTGACCCTAACCCTTAACAAAACCATACTTAACCCTAACCCTGACCCTAACCCTAACCCTGACCCTAACCCTTAACCAAACCATACTTAAACCTAATCCTGACCCTAACCCTGACCCTAACCCTAACCCTAACCCTAACCCTGACCCTAACCCTTAACAAAACCATACTTAACCCTAATCCTGACCCTAACCCTGACCCTAACCCTAACCCTAACCCTAACCTTGACCCTAACCCTTAACAAAACCATACTTAACCCTAATCCTGACCCTAACCCTGACCCTAACCCTAACCCTAACCCTGACCCTAACCCTTAACAAAACCATACTTAACCCTAATCCTGACCCTAACCCTGACCCTAACCCTTAACAAAACCATACTTAACCCTAACCCTGACCCTAACCCTAACCCTGACCCTAACCCTAACCCTAACCCTGACCCTAACCCTAACCCTAACCCTAACCCTGACCCTAACCCTTAACAAAACCATACTTAACCCTAATCCTGACCCTAACCCTGACCCTAACCCTTAACCAAACCATACTTAACCCTAACCCTGACCCAAACCCCAACCCTAACCCTGACCCTGACCCTAACCCTAACCCTAAACCCCCTTAACTAACCCTAACTCTAACCCAAACCCCTAAATTCCATGGTTAAAAAAAAAAAACGCATATGCAAAAAAACGCATACATGAGCATGCCAGTGCGCACATATGCGCATCCATAGGCTATAATGGCCATTTTTAGCGCAAAACGTGGAACCAACAGCACCTAGCCTACTAAAAAATTGGGAATATAATAAATAATTAACTTGATCAAGACTTCATCATTATCAGAATGCAGAGGCAAGCAGCACAATTTAACGTCTACTAACTGTACAAGTCATTTTTTTGATAGATGATTACAAAATTTCTAAACCTTACAAATGGTTGTACCAATTACCCTTTTTATAGCTATCAATAACATATTTTACATGGAATGTACAACATACCTTGAACAAGGAGTGAATTATCTTTTTCTTTAAATGCTGCCGCCAGTCAGTCAACATCATAAAAGAACATCATCATGAGTTATTGCCTTGAAACTTGGTTCACACATTTCTAGTTTCAAAGTTTTATGAAATTGTTCAGCAGTGAGATGTCCCTCGGAGAGTACGAGCAGCTCGCTGCCTCTTCGGCCCCTTACGAACTTGAAGGGACTCTAAACTTAAAAGCAAATGAGCAAAACTAAAAACACAAAGTAAAAACTTGTTTGTCAGCCTGAAAGCTTTGGTTAGAAATATCCCAAATGTAGAGGTTGTAGACCTGCATTATAGGAATCGCAGCCACTGCCTACAGGTTCGCTTACACGAGCAAATAATCGGTTAAACAATGAAGGATGCAATTGTAACTCACGCACAGCAAACAATGTCAGAAAAGTGTTTACACAGGACAATAATTGTCAAAGAACATGGGTAAACTGCGATCATTTCCTCGTAATATTGCATGCCCTGTGCTCACATAAACAGATCATCTGCAGTGCAGGTGTGCGCAATAATCAAATCTCAGAAGAATACTAGTTATTTTGAATACATGAAGTCATAAAATAATGTACAAACATTTGAAACATTTCCATTGGCACTCTATGAAGAATATTTAATTAAATTAACAATGCAAATTATTTTCGATAATGATGACTATGCGCTCACTCCATCTGCAAATACTTTGTGTACTTGTTCCAATGCTTCATTTTATATTGAACTATTTATTACCTTAGAGAATGGTCTATCCTATTTAAGACTTAAATTGCCACTTCTTGAGAGCCAATGATCTTCATTTACATTACACAATTTTTGAAAATTTTGCACTTGCTTAAATGATTTTCATGGAAGATGAACAAGCATTTTTGGACACATTGTTCTGTCGCTTAATCCAGTCACACTACACAGTTATCATGAATGATGGGTCATTAACATTAGAATCTGAGGGGAAAGCTTTTACTCGCTCTGAGCTGGAGATGAACAATCTTCCTATTTCTAAAACAAATTGTTTTTTTCCTTTTGTATTTTAATGTAATGTTAACATCTTCCCGACCTTCGCCATACTAGTACTGCTCTGCGGGAACTACATTTCTGCCAGCAGCAGAATTAGTACGGCAGCACGATCACCGGAGCCTCACACTGATTGCCACGGTGATAGGGTGCGGATGTCAGCTGTATGTGACAGCTGACACCCCGCAGCAATGCCCACAGTCGGTGCTAGCACCGATCGTGGGGATTTTACCCCTCTGATGCCTCTGTTAGTACTGACAGCGGCATAGAGTATCATCGCGCAGGGAGGGGGCTTCCTGTGTGCTCCCACCGAAACAACGCAATGCAATCGCATTGTTCCAGTGGTCTCCATAGAGACCCCTGGCTCCAAGACGGCCTCGTGGTCCTTCCAGGTCTTTCAGTGAGCCTCCTTCACTGTCTCTCAGATTGCTGATCTGACACTGTGCTGTGCAAAGTGTCAGATCAGCGATCTGACTTTATATAGTAATGTCCCATACTGGGACAATGTAATAAAGTTAAAAAAAAAAAACATTATAGTGTGCAAAAATATAAAAAAGACCCCCCCAAAAAGAAAAAAAAACATTTATTTATGTAAATAAAAAAAGCAATAAAAGTACACATATTTGGTATCGACGCGTTCGTAACAACCTGACCTATAAAACTGTCTCACTAGTTAACCCCTTTAGTGAACACTTTTAAAAAAACAAGGCAAAAAAACAATGCTTTATCATCATACCGCCGAACAAAAATTGGAATAACACAAGATCAAAAAGACGGATATAAATAAATGTGGTGCCGCTGAAAACGTCATCTTGTCCCGCAGAAAACAAGCTGCCATAAAGCTCCGTCTCCAGAAAAATAAAAAAGTTATAGCTCTCAGAATAAAGCGATGTAAAAATAATTATTTTTTATATAAAATAGTTTTAATTATACAAAAGCACCAAGACATAAAAAAATGATATAAATGAGGTATCGCTCTCATCGTACTGACCCGAAAAATAAAACTGCTCTATCAATTTTACCACATGTGGAACAGTATAAATGCCCCCCAAAGGAAATTCATGAATTGCTGACTTTTTTCATTTGCATCACAAAAATCAGAATAAAAGCAATCAAAAAATGTCACGTGCCCGAAAATGGTATCAATAAAAATGTCAACTTGTTCCACAAAAAAACAAGACCTCACATGACTCTGTGGGCCTAAATATAGAAAAATTATAGCTCTCAAAATGTGCTGATGCAAAACCATTTTTTGCAATAAAAAGTATCATTTAGTGTGCAACAGCTGCCCAACATCTCTATACTGATGACTCCCAATTGTACACTTCTCCTCCTGATATCACGCCTGCCTTTTTGGAAAACACCAGTGATTGTCTTACCGCTGTCTCTAACATCATGTCCTTCCTCTGTCTGAAATGGAACCTTTAAAAAACTGAACTCTTCGTGTTTCCTCCCTCTACTAACCTACCTATGCCCGACATTGCCATTTCCATGTGTGGTTCCACTATTACTCCACAGCAACATGCCCACTATCTTGGGGTCATACTTGATTCCGAGCTTTCATTCACCCCTCACATCCGATCACTGTTTCGCTCTTGTTATCTGCACCTCAAAAACATTTCTAGAATTCGACCCTTTCTTACTTTCGACTCTGCAAAAACTCTGTTTCTCTTATTCATTCTTGTCTGGACTATTGTAACGCTCTACTAATCGGTCTCCCTCTTACCTAATTCTCCCCTCTCCAATCTGTCCTGAATGCCACAGCTAGGATCATATTCCTCACCAATCGTTATACCGATGCCTCTACCTTGTGCCAGTCATTACACTGGCTACCCATCCACTCCAGAATTCAGTATAAACTTATTACCCTCACCCACAAAGCCCTCCATGGCTCAGCACCACCCTACATCTCCTCCCTTGTTTCAGTATACCACCCTACCCGCGCCCTCCGTTCTGCTAATGACCTGAGGTTAACATCCTCAATAATCAGACCCTCCCACTCCCATCTCCAAGACTTTTCATGTGCTGCGCCAATTCTTTGGAATGCACTACCCAGGTTAATATGATTAATCCCCAATCCCCACAATTTTAAGCATGCCCTAAAACGCATTTGTTCAGACTGGCCTATCGCCTCAACGCATTAACCTAAATATCCCTGTGTGGCTCATTCAAATTTTTTTTACCATAACCAGGTTCCTCGCATTATGTTCTCACATGCTTTATGCATTTAATAGCCCTCTGTATCTGTACTGTCACATATTTAGACTGTTAACTGGTTCATGCAGCAACAGGAACACCCGATTCTTACACTATGGCTGGTCCAAACAATAAAAGCAATTGTTACCATCCACCTTTTGTGTCTCCCCTTTTTCCTTAAAGATTGTAAGCTTGCGAGCAGGGCCCTCACTCCTCTTGGTATCTGTTTTGATCTATGTGTTTATTGCTATGCTGTAATGTCTATTGTCATAGAATCATAGACTCATAGTCTGTAGAAGTCCCCTCTATAATGTAAAGTGCTGCGGAATATGTTGGCGCTATAGAAATAAAGTTATGATTATTATTATTATTATTATTATAATAGTTATACAGCATAATCTTAGGCCCCCATCACACATAGCGACGTACCAGTGATCCCGACAACGATATGACCTTGTCAGGATCGCTGATGCCTCGCTACATGATCGCTGGTGGGCTGCCAAATAGGCAGCTTCACCAGCGATCAGGACCAGTGACGACGCGAGTAACAAGCTTGCACGTCGCTTAGTTACCCACTGTGTACCTTAGATAACAGCGTGCTGGCGCTGGGAGCTGGTAACCAAGGTAAACAGCGGGTTTCTAAGCACCGCGCGGATCTTAGAAACCCACTGTTTACCTTGGATACCAGCTCCCAGCTCCAGCACGCTGGTATCTATGGTACACAGTGGGTAACTAAGCGCAGTGCGGCGCTTAGAAACCTGCTGTTTACCTTGGTTACCAGTTCCAGCTCGCTGATCGTTGGTCTCCCGCTGGCCAGCACGCATCGCTGCGTGTGGCAGGCAGGAGACCAGCGATCAAAAAAATGTCCAGGGCTTTCGAGCATGATCAGCGATACCCGGCGGGGGGGCGGGTCGCTGATACGTGTCACACACAGCGAAACTTGTGACTCAGCAGCGATCTCGCTGTGTGTGACAGGGGCTTTAGAATAGGCAGTGGAAAGATACACCAATGTTATGGTGAATGCTTTGTGATAAAATGTCTTATCTTCCTTCTATCAGAAAATTGTCATAAAACATGTCAGAGCACAGATGCACAACTTTTGTACATGCAGGCCAATACGTTTTATGTCTCATGCAGATTGCAGAGAAATGTGTACAGGCCTAATATGGTAATAAAAGAGGGAATACACTTATTACACAGCCCCACAGCATCTATTTGGGACATGTGGGAAAATGTAGAAACATCCTTAGGCTGATTGCAGACGTACTTTTTGGCCCTGCCGATTTTTCCGCCAGAATGGAAGAAATCCGCACGTCAAATGACCTGCATTTTTCCTGCGGATTTCTTCCATTTTTCATGTAGTTTTCTTGAGGTTTTTGTGCGGTTTTCCACTGCGGTTTTCCCCCTGCAGATTTGGAAAACAAAAGAAGTAACATGCTGCGGATTTTATACCGCAGGAAAACCGCGTGGAAAAATCCGCAGCGTCTCCACAGCGGTTTTTTTTCATTGATTTTAAGGCTACTGTACATCACAATGCGGATATGCAACGTTTCTGCGCGGTAAAATCCACTGCGGATCCACTGCAAATCTGCATCGTGTGCACACAGCCTTGGTCTACCTGATGCTTACAGTGCTGTGCAAATTAATTGTGACAAAGCATTTTCTAAGTAAAATCATAAGTTGGTTACCAGTCAGTGACTCAAACCAGTTTTAATTGCTTTGAACAGGCACTCACACCTGTTCAAAGCAGTTAAAACTGGTTTGAATCACTGACTGGTAACCAACTTGTGATTTTACTTAAAAAAATGCTTTGTCCCAATTAATTTGCACGGCACTGTATGTACAGTATTATATTAAATATACATGCAAAGTATATAAAAAAAAATATACACACACCTGTTAATATGCTGGGTTTTTGTCATGTAAAACAATCAAACTATGAAAAACTTTTTCCCCTTTTAATGTCACCTAATCCGTACAATTCAGTTGAAAAGCAAACTGAAATCATGGAAAATGAAAAATAAAGAACTAAAATAATGTGGCTGCATAAATATGGACTACCTTAAAATAATGCTTTGTTGAGGTGCACTTTAACCCCTTTAGGCTACTTTCACACTTGCGTTTTTTGCGGTGCGTTTTTTGCGCACACAAACGCATGAAAAAAAAACGCATCATGCATTTGTGTGCGTTTTTTTGCGCATACGTGCGCATTACAATGCACACGTATGCGCACCAATAGACTAATGGGTGTTTTGCTGTAAAAAAACGCATTGTGTGCGCATGCGTTTTTTGGGGGCTAGTCAGACGCACAAAAAATGCAACAGGATGCATTTTGTGCGCCCGAGCGCACACTACAAAAAAACGCATGCGCATACAAACGCGTACAAACACATGTGTATGCGCACCTATGCGCACCCACGTAAAATATAGGGGAAAAAACGCATACTTTTTTTGCGCTAAAAACAACGCAAAAAAACGCAAGTGTGAAACCAGCCTAACCTCCAAGAGTGGTTTGCACATTCATGACCAGGCCAAATTTTACAATTCTGACCACTGTCCTTTTATGAGGTAATAAATCTGAAACGCTTCCATGGATCCTGGTGATTCTGACATTGTTTTCTCGTGACATATTGTACTTCATGTTAGTGGTAAAATTTCATTCAAATAACTTGCGTTTATTTGTGAAAAAAATGGAAATTTGGTGAAAATTTTTAAAATTTTGCAATTTTCCAACTTTGAATTTTTATGCCCTTAAATCACAGAGATATGGCACACAATAAATAATAAGTAACATTTCCCACATATTTACTTTACATCAGCACAATTTTGAAACCAAAATTTTTTTTTGTTAGGAAGTTATAAGGGTTAAAAGTTGACCAGCGATTTCTCATTTTTGCAACACCAATTTATTTTTATGGACCACATCACATTTGAAGCCACTTTGAGGGGTCTATATGATAGAAAATACCCAAAAGTGACATCATTCTAAAAACTGCACCCCTTAAGGTGCTTAAACCACATTCAAGAAGTTTACTAACCCTTTAGGTGCGTCACAGGAATTTTTTGAATATTTAAAGAAAAATGAACATTTAACTTTTTTTCACAAAAATAATATTCAGATTCAATTTTTTTTATGTTACCAAGGGTAACAGGAGAAATTGGACTACAAAAGTTATTGTGCAATTTGTCCTGAGTACGCTGATACCTGATATGTGGGGGGAACCACTGTTTCGGCGCATGGCAGAGCTCAGAAGGGAAGGAGCGCCGTTTGACTTTTTCAATGCAAAATTGGCTGGAATTCAGATCGGACGCCATGTCACGTTTGGAGAGCCCCTGATGTACCTAAACATTGGAAACCCCCCACAAGTGACCCCATTTTGGAAACTAGACCCCCCAAGAAACTTGTCTAGATATGTGGTGTGAACTTTGAACCCACAAGGGCTTCACAGAAGTTTATAACGTACAGCGGTTCAATTAAAAAATCATACTTTTTTCCACAAAAATGATCTTTTCACCATCAATTTTTATTTTTACAAGGGTAACAGGACCCTAAAAGCTATTGTGCAATTTGTCCTGAGTACGCTGATACCCCATATGTTGGTGTAAACGAGTATTTGGGCGCATGGCAGAGCTCAGAAGGGAAGCAGCTTCATTTGACTTTTTTGGCTGAAATTGAGATCGGACACCATATCGCGATTGGAAAACCCCTGATGTACCAAACCAGTGGAAACACCCAACAAATGACACCATTTTGGAAACTAGGCCCCCCAGGGAACTTATCTTGATGTGTGGTGAGAACTTTGAATCGGGGGGTGCTTCACAGAAGTTTATAACGCCTGGGCGTGAAAATAAAAAAATTGTATTTTTTCCACAAACATGATCTTTAGTACCCAATTTTTTTATTTTCCCAAGGGTAACAGGAGAATTTGGACCCCAAAAGTTGTTGTCCAATTTGTCCTGAGTATGCTGATACCCCATATGTGGGAGAAAATTACTGTATGGGCACACGTCGGGGCTCGGAAGGGAAGTAGTGACGTTTTGGAATGCAGACTTTGATGGAATGGTCTGCGGGTGTCATATGCGTTTAGAGAGCCCCTGATGTACCTAAACTATTGAAACTCCCCACAAGTGACCCCATTTTGGAAACTAGACCCCCCACTGAACTTATCTAGATGTGGGGCGAGCACTTTAAACCCCCAAGTGCTTCACAGAAGTTTATAACGCCCGGGCGTGAAAATAAAAAAATCATTTTTTTCCACAAAAATTATATTTTTGCCCCCAATTTTTTATTTTCCTAATGGTAACAGGTGAAATTGGACCCCAATAGTTTTTTTGCAATTTGTCCTGAGTAGGCTGATACCCCATATGTGGGGGTAAAACACTGTTTGGGCGCATGACAGAGCTTGGAAGGGAAGGAGCACTATTTGACTTTTTCAACGCAGAATTGGCTGGAATTGAGATCAGACACCAAGTTGCATTTGGAGAGCACCTGATGTGCCCAAACAGTGGAAACCCCCCAATTATAACTCCAACCCTAACCCCAGCACACCCCTAACCCTAATCTCAGCCCTAACCCTAGCCCTAACCCTAGCCCTAACACTAATGGGAAAATGGAAATAAATACATTTTCTTTTAATTTTAATATTTTTCCCGAACTAAAGGGGTGATAACGGGGGGTTTGATTTACTACTTATAGCGAGTTTTTATTTTTGGCAGCTGTCACGCTAAAAGACGCTTTTTATACAAATAGTTTTTGCATCACCACATATTGAGAGCTATAACTTTTCCAAATTTTGACCCACCGAGTCAAGTGAGGTCTTATTTTTTGCGGAATGAGTTGCCGTTTTTACTGGTATCATTTTCGGGTACGTGCCATCTTTTGATCGCTTTTTATTCCGATTTTTGGGACGAAGAATGAACAAAAACCATCGTTTCATGAATTTCTTTTGGGGGGTGCGTTTACACCGTTCCGCCTGCGGTAAAATTGATAAAGCCCTTTTATTCTTCGGGTTAGTATGGTTACAGTGATACCTCATTTAGGTTTTTTTTATGTTTTTTATGCTTTTATGCAATGAAAACAATGTTATATAAAAAATAATTATTTTTGCATCACTTTATTCTGCGAGCTATAACTTTTACATTTTATAACTTTTACATTTTTTTGCTGATGATGCTGTATTTGGCTCATTTTTTGCGGGACAAGATGACGTTTTCAGCGGTACCATGGAAATTTATATGTGTCTTTTTGATCGTGCGTTATTGCACTTTTTGTTTGGCGGTATGATAATAAATCATTATTTTTTGCTTAGTTTTTTATTTTTATTTTTTAAGGGGTTCGCTAAAGGGGTTAACTAGTGGGATAGTTTTATAGTGCGGGTCGTTATGGACGCTGCAATACCAAATATGTGTACTTTTATTGCTTTTTTTATTGCCAAAAAATGAATTTATTAGGGACAATATTTTTTTTAAAATTTATTTAGCGATTTTTTTTTTTTTTTACTTTATTACATTGTCCCAGGGGGGACATACCTGTCATGTGACAGATCGCTGATCTGTCACATCACAGATAACTGTGACAGATCAGCGATCTGTCACAGGCACTGCCCAGGCTTTCCAGCTCCCTGCAGTTCCCCGTCGCCATCTTGGATTCGGGGACCTGCAGGGATGGAGCCCCCCGCAGCAGCGCTGCACATTGCGCTCCTGTGGGGGGGCTCCGGAAAGCACGGAGGGAGCTCCCTCCCTGCCGATGCTTCCCTTTAACCCCCGTACACCGCAATTGTGTTTGATCGCGGTGTGCAAGGGGTTAACATGTCGGGGGTGGTCCGTGACCACCCCTGACACATTGTCCCGGGTGTCAGCTGTGATAATCAGCTGACACCCATCCGCGATCAGCGGCGCTCACCACGTGGGCGCCGCTGATCGCTGTGACGTATTATCCCATCCCTCGGAATTAAGTCCCAGGGCACATGGACGGGATAGTACGTCACATGACAGAAAGGGGTTAAATATATGACTACATTTAGCTTTTGTGGGTAGAAGTCTATCAGCTTGGCACATCTAGAATTGGCAATCTTTGCCTAGTCTTCCTTGCATCAGTGCTCAAAATTGTCATATTGCCAGGTCATATTGCCTGTGTAAAAAGCTCACTTCAGGTCACCAATAGATTTTCAATTGGATTCAGGTCTGGGCTGTTATTTAACTTTGATCTTATTCTAGCAAAGCCATTCTTTTGTAAATTTGGAGGTACGCTTAGGGTCATTGTCATGCTTAAAGGTAAAATTCCTCGTCATCTTCAGTTTTTAGTAAAAGACTGAAGGTTTTGATATAAAATTGACTGATATTTGGAACTGTTCATAATTCCGTTCACCATGAATAAAGCCCCAGTTCCAGTCTCCAATAAATAGTGCCAAAGCATAATGTTGCCTTCACCATGCTTCATTGTGGGCATGATTTTTTTGGGTGATGTACAGTGTTGACTTTGGGCCAAACAGATCCTTTGAAATTATGTCTAAAAAGTTCAACATTAGTCCTATAACACAATTTCCCACGTGCTTTTGGCATAATGTAAGTTTTGGCAAAAATAGGCAGGCTTGGACATTTTTCTTTCATCAGTATATTTTGCAGCAATAAAGTTGTGAACATCTTGAAACAGCTCATTGGTAGTGTTGAGTGATACTTTCCAATATTGAGAAATATCGGATCGGAATTGATCGGACCGATACCCAAAAAGTATCGGGTATCGCCGATTCCGATACTGGAAACCCCATTCAAGCCAATGTGACAGAAATATCAGAATGAAAAAAAAACCCTTTCTATACTTGCACATCCAGTTCGGGAGGGGGGAAGAGTGTGGGCGGTGCGTGGGCGGACACTGTGCGTGTCTGTACGGGCCTCTCGGGGGTCTGTGTGGACCTTCCGGGGGTCTGTGCTGGCATGCCGGGGGTCTATGCGGGCCTGCCGGGGGTCTGTGCAGGCCTGCCAGGGGTCTGTGCGGGCCTGTCGGGGTTCTGTGCAGTTTGCCGGGGGTCTGTGCGGGCCTGCCGGGGGTCTGTACGGGCCTGCCGGGGGTTGTGTGTGTGTGCAGGCATCGTCCGATGGGACTACAAGTCCCATCGGGCTATGCCTGCTACAATGAGTGATTGACATATTAGCCAATGATGGGACAGTAGTAGTCCCATCATCCAGCTAATGTGTTGAATGTAAAAAAAAACAACATACATACTACATACATCCTACATATATACTACATTCATACAACATGCATACATATTACATACTACATACATACTTCATATATACTACATTCATACAATATACATACATACTACATACTACATACATACTTCATATATACTACATTCATACAACATACAAACATACTACATACATACTACATATATACTACATTCATACAACATACATACATACAACATACATTCTTCATATATACTACATTCATACAACATACATACATACTACATACATACTACATATATACTACATTCATACAACATACATACATACTACATTCATACTTCATATATACTACATTCGTATAACATACATACATACTACATGCATATTACATATATACTACATTCATACCACATACATACTACATACATACTTCATATATACTACATTCATACAACATACATACATACTGCATACTACATGCATACTTCATATATACTACATTCATACAACATACACACAACATACATACAACATACATACTACATATATACTAAATTCATCAACATACATACATACATACTACATGCTACATACATACTACATATATACTACATTCATACAACATACATGCAACATACATACTACATATATACTACACTCATACAACATATATACATAGTACATACTACATACATACAACATACATAAAACATGCTACAGACATACAACATACATACTACATACATACTACATACAATACATTCATACATTCATACAATGCATACATATAGACATACAGTACATATAACATAGAGTACATACTCACCGTCACTTGTCACTTTGATCCCCGAAACCAGTGTCATCTTTAAAAAATATTAAAATAGCAAACAACCAATATACTCCCTGATCCACAGAAATCCACGAGTGTCCCACGACGATCTCCCGTGGAGAATAGCAGCATCAGCTGATGCCACCGCTCTCTAGGGGCCCCAGGAATACAATGACGGGAGGTAGGTATCCTTCCACACTGTATTCCTCCACCACTGTAAAAAAAATAGTCCCTAGTCTCACTTTTGGCATTGCTGTGTGAGAAAGGTCCCACGCAGCTTTTGCCATAAAGTGAGACCAGTGAACTATAGTAACCTCTCAGTGATGCACTGCAGGAGATCGTCGTGGGACACTCGTTGATTTCTGCGGATCAGGGAGTATATTGCTTGTTTGTTATTTTATTATTTTTTACAGTGAGATGACACTGGCTTCGGGGATCAAAGTGACAAGTGATGGTGAGTATGTACTCTATGTTATATGTACTGTATGTCTATATGTATGTATTGTATGAATGTATGAATGTATTGTATGTAGTATGTATGTATGTTGTATGAATGTGGTATATATGTAGTATGTATGTAGTATGTTGTATGAATGTAGTATATATGTAGTATGTAGTATGTATGTATGTATGTCTGTTGTATGAATGTAGTATATATGTAGTATGTATGTATGTTGTATGAATGTAGTATATATGTAGTATGTATGTATGTATGTTGTATGAATGTAGTATATATGTAGTATGTATGTATGTATGTTGTATGAATGTAGTATATATGTAGTATGTACAAGTGTTCTTCAAAATTCCTGCATAGGCGTGAAGAAAACTATATGTTTCATACTTCTGCATCTCTACAGTGAAACTGGTGGAACATATATGTTTTTGTAATCCCTCATTGTATGCATACTCATTTTTGAATGGCCCAAGTGTATAAATTGTTATGGTATGCACATTGTTGATAATTTCTTTTACAGCATAACCATACCTACACCAGTACAGTGTGTAGAATGGTGAACAGGTTTCTAAGTTCATTAACTTCCAATGCAAGTTCACACAGACTTAAATTTTACTTTTTAAGATTTATTATTTTTAAGATGTATTATTTTTTATTTAATTCAGAGTCCTGAAAAGGGCCTTTTGAGTGCATCTTTAGCTTCTAATACTTTATTGGCCAGCCTTTGCTCTTGAGCACCAGCTTGCATCTCTGTGGCATTGAGTGAACAAGCTTCTGCAGATGTTCATGAGTGATGATGTGGTTCCAGGCCTGTATTAGAGCCTCAATCAACTCACTCTTGGTCCTTGGCTGTTTTCTAGATATCTCTCTAATGATACCTTGTGCCACAAATTTTCAATTGGAGCTGGCCAGTCAATAGTAGCCACCTTGTTCTTTTTTTTCCATTCCGTTACTGTCTTAGCTCTGTGACAAGGAGCATTATCATCCTGGAAGATATAATCACCTGAAAACAGGTGTTGAGCAGAAGGCAGCATTTTCTTATTTAGGATGTCTATGTATTTTTTTTAATTAACCATACCCTCCACAATATGAAGCCTTCCAACACCATTGCCTGCCATACAGCCCCAGACCATTACTTTCATCGGATGTTTCACAGAGAAGCTCAAACACTCTGGCTTGTACTCTTCATGTGGGAACCTTCTCACATAAGACTTGCCATCATTTCCTAAAATGCAAAAAGTGCTTTCATCACTAAATAGCACTTTTTCCCACTCCTCCTTCCTCCATTTTAAATATTTCAATGCCCACAGTTTTTGCCTTTGTCTTTGTATGGCTGTCATCAATGGCTTCTTTCGGGCCTTGCACCCTCTCAATCCTGCTTCCAAACATCTCTTCCTAACAGTTGATGTTGCTACCTCAATATTGCACTTTTCTTGCCATTCTCACAGAAGCTGAGGAGAGGTGAGCTTTCATCTGTGATTGGCTAATTTTGGATCTGAAGCTGTACAATATTTACTTGTGCTTTCAATTCCAATATTGTTGCAATAATTTCAGGCAAAACTGCTTCAAAAGCTAAAAATATTACAGGGAGAGAATGCAAAATTGTATTCTGACCAAACCATATATAATATGTCATATTAGCATCGAAGATATTCGACAGAAAACGTTTAAAACTTGAAAAATCAATTTATCCTATTCAGGACATTTGAACACCACTGTATGTAGTATGTATGTACGAGTATGTTGTAGGAATGTAGTATATATGAAGTATGTATGTAGTATGTATGTATGTATGAATGTAGTATATATGTAGTGTGTATGTTGTATGTAGGTTGTATGAATGTAGTATATATGTAGTATGTATGAATGTAGTATATATGTAGTATGTAGTATGTATGTATGTTGTATGAATGTAGTATATATGTAGTATGTATGTAGTATGTATGTATGTTGTATGAATGTAGTATATATGAAGTATGTATGTAGTATGTAGTATGTATGTATGTTGTAAGAATGTACTATATATGAAGTATGTATGTAGTATGTATGTATGTTGTATGAATGTAGTATATATGAAGTATGCATGTAGTATGCAGTATGTATGTATGTTGTATGAATGTAGTATATATGAAGTATGTATGTAGTATGTATGTATGTTGTATGAATGTAATATATATGTAGTATGTATGTATGTTGTATGAAGAATGTATGTTTTATGTAGTATGTATGTATGTTGTATGAATGTAGTATATATGTAGTATGTATGTATGTTATATGAATGTAGTATATATGAAGTATGTATCTTGTATGTATGTATGTTGTATGAATGTAGTATATATGTAGTATGTATGTATGTTGTATGAATGTAGTATATATGAAGTATGTATGTAGTATGTATGTATGTTGTATGAATGTAGTATATATGTAGTATGTATGTAGTATGTATGTTGTATGTATGTTGTATGAATGTAGTATATATGAAGTATCTTTCTTCATGTGTTCAATACTTTTCCAGGTGTGATTTCTCATTAATACACATAAATTAATATATGAACATCAATGGTTTGATTTGTTTGCCTGTCTGGATGGTATGGGTTGTTACAGACATAAGGTAAGATTTCCATGTCAATTGCAGATTTAGAAATTTATTACTTAGAAAATTGGTGTTTAATAGAGTTGAGCGAAACGGGTCGGCTAAATTCAGAAGTCACCGTCTTTGGCCAAAGTCGGGTTTCACCTATCAAAACCCGACCATAGCGTGAGGTCGGCAACTTGAGCACCAAAGTCGCGTTTCCCACAATGCTTCCTGCGCCTTTTCTCAGCCAATCATCAAAGACGCACACTGTGGGCAAAGCGATAACATAGGCAGCGGCCCCCACCATCTTAGAGAAGGGAATCCAAGTGATTGGCTGGCTTTGTGTGGTGTCACAGTGGCTATAAAAGGCCGTGACCGCCGACCGCCATCTTACTTCTGCCGATCTTAGCATAGGGAGAGGTTGCTGCTGCTCATTCTCAATAGGGAGAGTGTTTGGGCAGGAAAAAAAAGTGCTTCTGCTGATAGCTATTTTCACTGTAAAACACAACAGTACAGTGTGCAGTGACAGGGGAGGATATATTTGTGTGCAGTAGCTCTGTTGGTGATTAGGCTGCCTTATAAGGCTCCCTGATATCTGCATTGCTGTTTGCACACTGCTGTGCAGAGTGCTTTTTTAAAAGCAAAAATAATTTTATACCTTTTCTCTGCACAGTTACCAAATGTGTTCATTTTTTCACACTTTTGTGTGCAGCAGCTCTGTTGGTTATTAGGCTGCCTTATAAGGCTACCTGATAGCTGCACTGCTGTGTGCACGCTGCTGTGCAGACTGCTTTTTTAAAAGCAAAAATACTTTTATTTCTTTCTTTCTGCATAGTAGTTACTGAGCATAAATTTATGCACACACCATATAGAGATGTACGCTCCTCACGCGTGTGTTTGTGACACTCCGTAAATACATATACGGACATTTCCATCTCTCCATACACCATATTGAGCTGTCCGATTCTCAAACAGTATTGTATATCTACTGTTCTTATTATGGTCACATCTACACAGAATCAGCGTGTGTCTGTGAGACTCTGTAAATACATATATGGACATTTCCATTTCTCCATACACTGTATTGAGCTGTCCGATTTTCAAACAGTATTGTATATCTGCTGTTCTTATTACGGTCACATCTATACAGAGTCAGTGTGTGTGTGTGACACTACGTAAATACATATACGGACATTGACAGTTTCACCAACAACATATACAGCTGTACACTTCTGATAGAGTGCCGTATATCTGCTTGATGGATTACAGTGAAATACATACTGGGTGAGCATCTGTGACTCACAAAATATATACGGAGATTTCACTTTTTACATACACCTTACACAGCTGTACTCTCCCCATACAGTACCCTTTCTCTGCTGGTATTTTTGGTACATTTTCCCAAGCATGAGGAAGTCTGGTGGAAGAGGCCGCGGACGTGGGCGGGGGGCACAGCTGGTTCTGATGGTGGTGGTGGTGCATCGGCTGGTTCTGGCAAAAGCACAATAGCAGCTAAGGCAGGAGGTGTTGAGCCTGCATCATAGTCTGCCACAAGAAGGCATTTAAGGTTCCCTTTTCTGGGAGTAGGTAAACCGCTTTTAAAGCCGGAGCATCAGAAACAGGTTTTGGCGTACATTGCCGAAACAGCCTCCATCTCTATTGCCTCCTCTTCTGAAGTTACAAAACCTGCAAGCACAGAGTCGTCAGTGCAGACTTCTGGTCAGGAACAACACCTTTCCTTGTGTCCTTCACCCACACCAAAAGCGAAGGATGCCGCAGCACACACCTCAGATTACTCCATGGGGCTCTTTTCACATACCATTCCTGGGTTATCCAGTCAAATCCTGAATTCCCCACTCCAAGATGAATCTGACATGGAGTGCACTGATGCGCAGCCACTGCTAGATGATTCTGCTGGTACATTCACCCACAGCACGACATTGCCCTCGCAGTCTACTGAGCCCGAATCAGACCCTGTTGAAACTCAGGTGCCCCTTCCCGCATACTTTACCACCTTACACGGTGACACAGAGAAAGGTACAGAAGAAGGTGCAGATGACATTGAAGATGAGGTGATGGATAACCCAGTTGTTGACCCGGATTGGCATCCATTCGGGGAAGAGGGTGCTGGTGATAATAGGTCAGAATAGGTGAAGGATCCACAGCAGGCATCGTCACCGCTGCAGCAGTTATCCGGCAGGCCCATAGCAGTCTAAAAACTTGGCAAGAAACCTAAAAGAGTTGCAGGACAGCTTGGCCAGATGGTCAAATAAGCACAGCGTGCAAGCCCTGAAAATATGTACCATAGTAGGAAGAGTGCAGTGTGGCACTTTTTGGAACAAAATCCTACTGATGACGCAAAGGTAATCTGTAAGAAGTGCCGAAGGACCTTTACAGAGGGAAAAAACTAAGAAATTTGAATACCAGTTGCATGCTTAGACATTTAACCCACATGCACTTGCAAGCGTGGATGGACTACAAAACCTCAGGTAGCACATGTGCATCTGCTCCGACTGAAGTTAGCCGGCAATGCTCCATCGCTTCCCCCACTGTAAGGCCACTGCTAAGCACACCACCATCAAAAAATGTTGCGGTGTCATCGCTAGGCCAAAGCAGTCAAGGAATCACAATATTTTTGCGAGGAAACACTGAATCTAGGCCATCAGCACCCTCACCATCACCAACCCCTTCTCAGTCTGTCAGGTCCAACGCTAGTTCCCCCATATGCTGCTCTCAAGTTCAGCTCCCCCTACCAGACACTCTCAGTAAGACAAGAAAGTACTCATCCTCTCATCCGCGTACACTGGCTTTGAACGCCTACATTGCCAAACTGATCTCATTAGAGATGATGCCCCTCCGTTTGGTTGAAAGCGAAGCTTTCCGAGAGCTCATGGCCTACGCTGTCCCACGCTATGACCTACCCAGTCGGCACTTCTTTTCTCGAAAAGCCATCCCTGCCCTACACTGGCATGTGAAAGACCGCATTGTCCATGTACTTAAACAATCAGTGAGTGGAAAGGTGCACCTCACAACAGATGCATGGGCCAGTAGGCATGGCCAGGGCCGTTACGTGTCCATCACTGCTCACTGGGTTAATGTGGTGGATGCAGGCTCCACAGGGGACAGCGGCGGTGGAGCAGTGCTGCCTAGCCCACGGTATAGGAAACAGTTGGCTGTAGGCGTTCGACCCTCCTCCTCCAGAAGCGAAAGCTCGTCGACAGAGCGCAGTCGCACGAGCACTCCATCCACATCTGTCAGTGTTGCACACGGGGTGTCCCACTATCGAACAGCTAGTGGTAAGCTGCAGCAGGCTGTTTTAAAAATTATGTCTTTGGGCGACAGCAGACACACCGCGGAGGAACTGGCCGACTACTTGCATCAACAAAGTCATGGCTGGACAGTCTACATCTTGAGCCAGGCAAGGTAGTCAGTGATAACGGCCGTAATTTTGTGGCAGCCATAGCCCGTGCAAAACACACGCATACCTTGCCTGGCTCACACTTTGAACCTGGTGGTGCAGTGCTTCCTTAATAATTATCCAGAGTTAACATCCCTGCTCCATAAGGTGCGAAGACTGTGCTCGCACATCCGTCGCTCAAATGTCCACTCCAGTTATATGCAGAAGCTGCAGCGATTGCGCCACCTCCCCAAGCACCGCCTAATCATAGACGTTGCAACAAGGTGGAACTTCACCTTGCACATGGTTGAGAGGCTGTGCGAACAGAGGCAGGCTGCAATGCATTTGTGGGGGTATACATGGGTAGGCAGTTGGAGGGCAGACATGGAGTTGTTGGGTGTGCCGTGGTCAAAGCTGAAAGACCTCTGTAAAGTCCTTCAGTGTTTTGAGGAATGCACACAACTGGTAAGCACAGACGATGCCATCATAAGCATGAGCATACCACTTATGCGTCTGCTCATGCAAACTTTGATGCACATTAAGGATCAGGCATCTGCAGCTGAGGAGCAACAGGAAGAGGAAGAGGAGGGAAGCCTTGATGACAGTCAGCCATTGTCTGGTCAGGGAACTGTCGTGGACGAGGTGGAGGAAGAAGAGGAAGATGAGGAGGAGGATGAGAGCGATGATTATTTTGAGGAGGATGCTTCTCAGGGGGCAAGGGAAAATGTGGGCATGCCCAGGTCAGGTACAGGGTTTGTGCGTGACTGGAGGGATGTGGATTTGCCAGAAAGTGCTCCTCCACCCACCACTGGCAGTGCAGCATTGACACCTGGAATATTGGCCCACATTTGTGATTATGCCTTGCGGATCCTAAAAAGGGACCTCCGCATTGCCAAAATGATGAGGGATGTCAACTACTGGTTGGCCAGCATCCTTGATCCACGCTATAAAGGCAAATTACACAACATCATGCCACAGGAGAACCTAGAGCTAATATTGGCTAACAAACAAGCAACTCTGGTAATCAGGTTGTTTGAGGCATTCCCAGCACACAGCAGCGGAGATGGTTCTCCCTTGATTCATAGTGGGCAAAATGGAAGAGGTGTTCATGGTGCACGCAGCCGAACTGGCATTGGAGACAGGGGTTTCCTGACTATGTTGTGGTCTGATTTCTCAAGTCCTACGCACACGACAGCAAATACAGAATCGATTGCAAGTGACAGGAGACAGCAGTTGTCAACTATGGTTACAAACTACTTCTCCTCCAGTATCGAGGTTCTCCCTCACAGTTCATTCCCCTTTGATTATTGGGCCTCAAAACTGGACACATGGCCTGAATTGGCACAATATGCCTTACAGGAGCTCGCTTGCCCTGCTGGCAGTATGCTGTCTGAAAGAGTCTTCAGTGCTGCTGGATCAATCCTGACAGAAAAAAGGACCAGTCTGTCGACCCAAAATGTTGATGATCTAATCTTCAAAAAAATGAACCATGCATGGGTTTCAAAGGATTTTGTCCCACATTCCCCTGATAACACACAGGTTGCCAGAAAAAAGGCTCACTTTTGTCCTCCTCTTCCTCGGACTTCTCCAATTCCTCCATTTGCAGCAGCTGAAAGTCCAGTCTACACATCAACATATGCCATTTTTTTAAACCTTCCTAACTGGGCTGCCCCCACCAGGACCGGGGTCACCACCTGGCGCACCCGGGCAAGTGCTGTTGCCCTGAACAGGTGTGTGGCCCCACCCTTGGGTGACGGCAAAGGGTCTCTCATAGTACAATAAAGTGTCTCTGACGGTGGGGGGCCCACTCGACGTCAGACACACTGGCGTACTATGAAGGGCCCTGTGCCAGTACCGGCGCCCACGAGTGGGTCCCCCCTGCTTGCTAAGGGACACAGCACTTGCAATACTAACCTGTCCCTGCTCCACCGCTGTGTAGTCTGGCCAGTTAAATCCTTCACAGGGACGGCCACTAAAAATTTGGTGTACTGATCGATAATGGATAAGATGTAGCTATGTCCTGTCCTGCTGGCCTCTACCTTCAGATTACCAATGACTACCATTTGGAATGGACGTCAGCTCACAATCGGATGCAGTGGTGCTTTATGATCACCTTTCACAGTTTTCATAGTCACAGACGTGTGACATTCCTGCCACCATTTTTCAATGTCTCCTCTCATGGCAATCCAATAGAATCCCCTACGGCCTGTGGCTTTTGTGTTTTGCACTCCAAAGTGACCAGACAGATCATGATAGGCAGTGAGGACAATGTCTACAGCTCTCCCTGTGATCACAATTTGATGGAGATGAGTAACAGTGATGGGATCGACGCTACTGCGATACAGCAACCCTTTCTACACTAATTTGCGTTTTTGCTGTATCCACAGTAAATGTTATTGAGGGTCAGCATCGCCTCTGCGAATTCTCCCGTGAGGTTTCCCCGTGATTAGTAATTCCAACATTTCTGAAATCACTCCACTTTCCGTCTGTACTTTTATCCATCTAGCTTCCTGTAGCGGAGAGTCTGGACTGGCTTACTGAGACTGAAATATATACGAAGATTTCAAAGTACCCCAACACTGTATACTGGTGTACGTTTCAAATACATTTCCCTTTTTCTCATTTTTATATTCTGGTGTAATCCATACTGAGCCTGTGAGAGTTTGTGTTAGGCGTCGGATTTCTGCGTTTATTCTGCAGGGATCCAGACCCTCACATTCTGTAGTCTCCTGCTGTTTATCTACTGCAGAGGAGATTGCAGAGGAGATTGCCTTGCAGCAAATATCTCCTAAGGCTAAGTCCTTCTGCCCTCCTACTGAGCATGCTCATGGGACGATCTCCCATTGGAGATTGGGATTCATGTGCTCAGGAGATTGGTCCATCTCAGAGATCTGGAGGCTTGCAGAAGGTCCCGGCTGCTGTAAAAGATGCGCATGCCTGTTCCGCCATGCGCTAGTATAGACTTACTTGATGCTGTGTGTATGAGGACGGATGTATGATTCTGGTGAATGACTCATTATAAAACCCCTTCCCTCTGATATTATGTATGTGGTTAGGGACTGAGTTAGAATCTGCACCAGTGCTCCTCTGCTGCAACATCCACAGCTGCTAGCGTCCGACATTGCGCTTGCGTCATAGCTTTGTCGTTTAGCGGCAGTGTCCACGCCGTGCCACAGTAGCAGGTCTCCTTAGCGTCCGCAGCTGCGACGCCGCACACTCGGTACGTCTAGACGTAGTGCTGCCATCTTGGGCTACTCCTGTGACCTGATACCGTGTGTGTATTTATACTGAGTACTGTGACCTCAACAGGCTCAGTCTGTGTATTTTTGCTTATTTGGCATCTCTGTGACTTAACAGAGATTGCTCTGCGCACCTGGGTGACGTTTAACACTGTGCGCATTACCGCCATATTGCTCCTGCCACCACTTAGTAACGGTTATATCACCTAATGCACGGTGGACCCCAAGCGGCGAACGCACATTTTATTGCTATTTTTATTTAGTGCGTTCCGCCATTCCTAACAGTTTGTGTCTTACGCTGGTAAAATATAAGGAGATTTAAAATGACACCAACACTGTATGCAGCTGAACGCTTGTAAAACATTACTGTTTTTCAAGTTTTTATATTCTTGTCTAATCCATACTGAGCCTGTGATTGTCTTTGTCTGAATCCTGAAATATAGATGGAGATTTACAATTACCCCTAGACTGGAAACACCTGGGATCTGCTGATACAGTACCTTTTTCCAACATTTTGTATTACCATTAAATCCATACTGACTGATAGATCGACCAAGTAATAGAAGACAGAGATGCCCGTATGAAAGGTTCTGCAGCCCTGAGACCACCTTCCAAAGCCCGGCTAGACTCCAAGAAACCCACTTCTTCCGCTTCCGGGGACAATTACCGAAAACGCTACCACTGTGAACGAGATAAACAATCAGCAATGGAATTCCTAATACCTGCCACCTGAGAAGCTGTCACATGAGCATTAAGCAATAAACAAGTCAAAATTAACTGCCGCAGGTCTCAAATCACTTGAGGAGAGGACGCCGTCAAGCTTTTAATGGAACACATCTCCCATGTTGTCACAATTAAAATGGATCCTTCTGTCCCGAAACTCTTCCTTCCATAGGTTCACAGCCACCAGTATAGGCAAAATATCCAACAAAGCAATATTCCTAACAAAGTCCAGCTGAAACCACTCCTCAGGCCACCCAGCCGCGCACCACAGGCCCCTAAAATATGACCCAAAACACACTTCATCACATGCATCTGTGAACAACTCCAAGTCATCATTTACAACTGCCTCCTCCATGAGCAAAAAACGTCCATTGTATTGCTCCAAAAAATAGTCCCACAATTCCAAATCAGACTTATGTTCACTGTAAAGCCGAACAAAATGATGCGGAGCCCGCACTCCCGCCGTAGCGCTCGCCAACCGCCTAGAAAAGACCTGACCCATTGTAATAATGCGACAAGCAAAAGTCAAATTCACAAGTAGTGACTGCACCTATGTCAATGGCAATTTCTTCAACCGTCTTGCCCGAGAAACCTCATCACGCATCGCCTTTACTTTATCCTCCGTCAAACGGAACTCACATTTTGCCGAATCCATGACGATTCACAAAAACGATAGGCACGTACAAGGCCCCTCTCTTTTACCGGGAGCAAGCGGTACAAGAAAACGCTCCGCCACCCATTCCACCGCTCTAACTAACCTCTCCCAACAACCAGAATTAGCCCGACCGATACACAAACTATCATCCAGATAATGAATCAAGGAATCAAAAGCCGATACTTCATGGACAACCCATTCGAGAAAAGAACTGAATGCCTCAAAAAATGCACAAGACACAGATCAACCCGTTGTCAAACACCTATCAACCCAAAAAACACTACCCCAGTAACACACCAACAACTTAACACTATCCGGATGAACAGGGATCAACATAAATGCCGACTCAATATCCGTTTTAGGCAAAAGTGTCCCCTTCCAACATTTCTGTACAAACTTTGCCGCCTCATCAAATGACTTATAAAACAAAGAGCACAGCTCCGGGTCAATTCCATCAGTCACCGACCTACCACGAGGGAAAGACAGATGATGAATGAGCCTGAACTTATTCTGCTGTTTCTTAGGCACTACACCCAGGGACGAGACTACCAAATCCTCAAATGGACGATCCCTAAACGGCACAAACATCCTTCCCAAATTATCCTCCTTCCCCAACTGTTGCGACACCACCTCAGCATATTGGTCAGCTGACCACAGATTGTTAATTACCCGTGGTATCTCAAAAGGAGGGGTGGGAATTTTAAACCCATCACTGAAAACGGACAACAACAGTTCCATCTTAACCCCATCCGGAAACCTACTTACATAAGGGACCATCGCGGCAAGTTTCAATGGCGTCTACCCCTTTTGAATTAGTACTCTCTCTCTGCTTCTCCTTTCTGCTTCCTAAAGCATCTAGAAGCACCATGCAAGGTTTCTTTGCAATGGGATCAAAGGTGCTTGAATTTGCAGCAATCTAGCCCCAAATTTACACTGGCCATCATTCAATTGCCAGCAGACACCCTACTTTTGGCTGACCGATTGCCCGGACTGACCCCCTTGCCCCTTGTCCACTGCTTTGTGCATTTGACAAACCGGCCCCCCGGCACCCCCAGGAAAGGAATGGCCAAACTTAGTCGGTGTCATAACCTTCAACCACAGACGTATGTCTTTCTTGTCCAACTGAATTGCCGTACGAACCGCCTTCCTATGCCTAAACTGTGTGTCGTAACAGAGCCAAGCCTGACCCCCCTACACCCTATAAGCCTCCCCAATCAAATCCAAACAACAAAAAAGAGGAGAACAATTCTCAGGTGCCTTCTCTCCAACCACGCTAGCCAAAATATCAAATGCCTGTAGCCAATTAGCTAATCTGTGCAGAATCAATCGCCATCTCCGTTTTTCCTCCTCTTTTTTGGCTATCATCCTTCTTCCTTTTGTTCAAGCTCAAGCAGAGAAAAAATTGCAACATATTCGTCCTTCTATAGCTTTTCACGCACCTCCTTCTTACGATGAGCACCCAGTGGGCTCTCAAAGCATACATATACTTCCCCATGCGCCCTGTCATCTACATGGATCCGACATTCTTTTTCCTTTTCAGTCTGAACCGAAACAGACACAGGGTCAGCTCGGCCAACTGACACCACGGTAACCGCCCCTGACAAACTGGTCCTTCGCTCCTGCGATCCCACCCAAGCGGCTAAATGCGCCGGGGGCGCTCCAAATCCCTCCATCCGCGACAACAAATCCCGCATGGAAGTCAACATCTCCCCCACCCCCCAATCCATGAAGGAACTTGGTCCACAACTCCCTGACCTAACGCCACCGGCCGGCCCCCCAACCCACTTCCGACCACAGGGGACCTCACTAGAGATGAGGACAAACAAGACATGGAGCCATACTCACCAGGATGCGATGACACTGTGACTCCTCCAACCGCCAATCCCGTATCCCGCTGTGCATCGACTCCGGAGCTTCCCCTCAGACCCTCTGACCCCAGAGGTCTGCCACCTTGTGAAACAGGCTTTCTCGACGATGACGTCCTCACGGGGAACTTCTTTCTGGGCTCTTTGCTTCTCCGGCCCCTGCTGAGGCAAGCGGGCTGCACAGCCACGGGGGCTTTCGCCTGCGGACACACCCCCCCCGCAACCCCCACCGACTGCCTGAAGCACCGTCCATGTTGATCCACCGCTGTTGTTCTGGTCAGGGTGCCCGAGGTACTGGGCATAGCTGACAGCCTCAGGTGACAGGGATTGTGCCTGACGACCCCCCCTCTGGGTAACTCCCACTGCCGCCCCAAGAAGAGGAGGCAGACCGCCCGGCTCCATGACGGCCTGCCGTGACATCATTGTTCATCATTGTTCATCGACGACCCGGTGAATGCAGGCCCCGCCTCCCGCTCTGCTCAGGGAGAAGGACTTGCAACCGCCACTGGACCCAGCCCGGCTCGTGGATTCCTCCCAGCCTGGTGCCTGACCGCATGCTTTCCAGCAGGCCCTGGAAGTGGCTCTGTTGCCAGCGCTGGGTCCTGAGATCTGTGTCGGGGGATAAGTGCTCCGTGGCCCTTGACTGCCGCCTCGCATGGGAAGAGACACCAGCGGCTGACCCACTGCTTCCACTGATGATCCCCGCGACCTGCTCCTCGATCCACCCAGCAGGCTGCAACTCCGCTGCAGCGCGCAGTCTCTCCAATCCAGCTGATATGGACTCCATGCGGTCTGGGCGTGGGACAGTCTCTGCAGCTCCGTAGCGGGAACTGAGGTGACTGCTCCATAAGCCCACTTCAAATACCTCCCTTATTTCCATACTCCACCCCCCAGGGACATTTAACCCCCTCCCTCCAAACCACTGTCATGTGGGCCTCCACTTACGCCTTTGGGGAGAGGGGGGTTTGGCTCGCTCTGGCCCCTGTCTTTAGGGAGACACTTATGCCTGTAAACAGAAGTTCTTATGTGCTTGTGCTGAACGCAATTGTTGGGTACAGTTAGTGTGCAGTGACAGGGGAGGATTTTCTTGTGTGCAGCATGATTATTAGCCTGCCTTATAACAGTATTGCTGTGTGTACACTGCTGTGCAGACTGCTTTTTACACAGCACTAACACTTTTATTCTTTTTTTCTGCACAGTGAACGAACGTTCATTATTTCCCACACCGTATAGAGCTGTACGCGCCTCACACAGTACCGTGTCCTGGCTGATATCACGGAGAAATACATGCTGACTATCTGTATGTGACTCCGGAAATATATAGGGTGAGTTACATTTTCACTTATACTATATACACCTGGTATCTGCTGATACAGTACCTTTGTTCTAAATTTTTTACTACGTTATAATCCATAGTGAGTGAGCGTGTGTGGTTTAGTCCTTCAATATATATGTAGATAAAAAGTTTACGCTATACTATATACACCTCCTATCTTGTGATACAGTACCTTTGATCAAAATTTTGTATTACGGTCAAATCCATACCGAGTGAGCGTCTGAGGGGGACTATGGAAATATATTTGCAGATTTAAATTGTACCCTATAATATGCAGATAGCAATATACACTTGCTATCTGCTTATCCTGTACCATTTTTCAACATTTTGTATTATGCTCAAATCCAGACTGATTGAGCGTGGGAGGGTGACTCCGGAAATAGATCCCAAGATATAAAATTTGCCCAACACTGGAAAAAGCTCTACACTAATGATACAGTACCCTTTTTTCCTATTTAGATTCTGGGGTAATCCATGCTGAGCCTGTGAACGTCTGTCTGTAACTCCAGAAATATTTTTGTAGATTTAAGATTACCCCAACACTGTATACAGCTGTACGCTTGTGATAACTTACTCATTTACTGCTTTTTATATAGTGGTCTAATCCATACTGAGCCAGTGAGAGTCTGTTTCTGACTTTGGAAATATATACTGAGATTTACAATGACCCCTACACTGTATACAGCTGTACGCTTCTGATCCATTACCCTTTTACTGCTTTTTATATTGTGTAATCCATACTGACCCTCAGAGCGTCTGAGTCTGCCTCCTGAAATAAATAATGAGATTTATAATGTTTAAACAATACTATATCTACCTTGTATCTGGTGATACAGTAACCTTTTTCTACTTTTTATATTCTTGGCTAATGCATACTGTGACTGAGAGCGTCTGTGTCTGCCTCCTGAAATGTCTACGGAGATTTAGAATGTTTAAACTATACTATATATACCTTGTATCTGGTGATACTATACCCTTTTTCAACTTTTTAGATTATTGTCTAATCCATGCTGAGCCTGTGAGCATCTGTGTCTGCCTCCTGAAAAACACACAGAGATTTTTTCTATTTTAAGTATACTATATATACCTTGTATCTGTTGATCCAGTACCCTTTGTGCCCGAAAATCATCCTCCACCCACCACTCAAAGTGCATCATTGACACCTAGAACATTGGCCCACATGTGTGATTATTTCTTGTGGATATTCTTTTTATATTATGGTGTGATCAATACTGAGCCTGTGAGAGGCTGTGTGTTACTTTTGAAATATAAATATAGATAGCAAAATGACCCCAACACTGTATACAGCAGTACGCTTGGGATCCATTCCCTTTTACTGCTTTTTATATTGTTGTGTAATCCATACTGGGCCTCAGAGTGTCTGTGTCTGCCTCCTGAAATAAATACGGAGATTTTGAATGTTGAAACTATACTATATATACCTTGTATCTGGTTATACTGTACCCTTGTTCTACTTTTTAGATTGTTGTTGAATCCATACTGGCTATGACAGCGTCTGTGTCTGCCTCCTCAAATATATATGTAGATTTATAATGTTGAAACTATACTATATATCCCTGTTATCTGGTATTAAAATGAAACGCCACGCTGGGCCGGGGTTACTCAGTACCGGGCCTTTCAGGCTCTTTTGAGGCGGAAGTCACGGTGGTGATTGGGACCCAGTCCGTGGCCCTGGGTGTCCAAAAAAGAAGATGACAGTTCAGATGAGGGGGAAGATGGTAAGATAATTAATTTGGAAAAAGGGGATCGTGACGCCACCCGTGGTACTCGGCTAGGGTAGCGACGCTGCAATGCAAATCCTCTGGGGCGGTGTTAAAGCAGCCAAGATGATGAAGCTCTCCACGGGGAGAGATGTATCCCAGGGCAGTTGAGATGGTGTTTGTGAGCCATTGACGGTGATGGTGAGTGTAGCGTGTGAAGCAGGCGAGTTGTAAAAGACACCAAGGACACAGTTTGGTGCAGTTTCTGGGTTTTTCCTCAAAAGTCTTGTGCACAAGATGACCCACTGTGTCATCCGAGGGAGGGGTCCGGCAAACTCCAAGGTAGATCAGGAACACCTGTTCAAGTCTCCTCCGTGTGTATCCTTTGTAGGCCATTTCTCTGCGCTGATCTCTCACTTTCTTCCTGTTGTACGCCTTCGCAAACAGTGTCCCAAGTCGGCAGCCACGGATCACACCGGGCGACGTGGGTCAGGACCCGGGGTCCTTTATTCCAACTGCTGCCTTTTTGAGTATTGAATGCAGCTGCAACTGAGGCACTTAAAGTTACCTCAGCCTCCGTCTTTCTAGCTGAGCCCTGTATTTCTCCACTACCTTCAGGAGCCACCTTCCCCAATGAGGCCTGGTCCTTCCTTCTCCAGAAATGGGCTTCACAGGTGGCTTATTGCACTTCCCTTGCTCCAAGGACCCCTTACTTCCAGTCTAGGAGCTTGGACAAGATTTTTATCTCTTCTCTGACCCTCAGCCCTCTCACAGCAATCCTACTCTTACTCTGTCCTGTCACCGACTGACAGCTCTCTAGAAAGATCTATTTACCTCAGACTAGCTCCACCCACCAACTGTCACCTTGCTCTCTCTGACTGGATGCCCACAATCACTCCACTACCTGTTATGAACTCATTTTCTCCTTCACCTTTGATGTCCGATGAACTCCCTCTGCTGGTGAAAGGAGGTAGTGAAATCATTTGGATGGCAAAAACCTGTCATCTGAACAGGTGGAGTGTGATTGGACATCCGGAGTCTCTGAGTGGATATAAGGCCACTGACGCCCTGCTGGGTTGCTGGTGATTCTCTCTGCTCTAAGCTCTGGCCTCCAGTTTAGTCCTGTCTACTAAAGCTAAGTTTTTGCTCTGCTATTGTTCCAAGAGATTTTGTCTGGTTTACTTAGTGTTTGTGTTCAGCCAGCCCTCGTTGGGACTGGCTGAACTCCATTTTTTGTCTCTGATCAGTTGATCTCTTTGCTCTGTTTTCAGAATATACCTGAGTGCTGATATAGTGATTTTGAAGTCTAGTGACTTCAGGGCCTCTTCTATCAGACGTGTTGGACATTATTTTTGGCAGGGTTTTTGCGTGATTGCAGACAGTTGCTTTTCTTTCCTGTCCTATCTTGTTAGTGAGGGCCCCATCATTTGCTCAGTCTGTCTTTCTGTCTGTGTTTGTGTTTTCATCTGTTTTCACCGTCAATACATGTTGGGGGCTGTCTATTGCTTTGGGGTCTGCTCTGGGGCAGTTTAGATTTCCCCTTTCTTTCTTTAGGTTTATTTAGTTCTCCAGCTGTGAACGAGGTGTCTAGGACCACCGTAGGAACACCCCACGGCTACTATTATTTGTTGTGAATAAGATCAGGGGTCTGCAATCCGCTAGCTACCAACCTCTCCGGTTTTCTGGACTTAGCTTGCATTTTTGTTTTTTCCTTCTCCGGTGACTCATTCATAACAGAATCACCAGCCATACCGCAGATTCTAGGGTACTCAATAGCCAGAAAGAATTGTAAAAAAAAAAAAAAGTGTCAGAATCTTTTTTTTATGTATATTTTTTCCTCTTTTTCTCTGGGGCCGTAGGAGGAATTTTCTTAATGGAGATTAAGCAATTGTCTGATCGTGTGGAGCAGCTGGCTGCTGAAGTGCGGGGAATTTCTGCCTATCTTGCTCATTCACATGCTGCTGAACCAAAGATTCCTACTCCTGATGTGTTTTTTGGAGATCGGTCTAAATTTTTTGAATTTTAAGAATAATTGTAAATTACTTCTTGCCTTGAAGCCTAACTCATCGGGGAGCTCTGCACAGCAGGTTAAAATTGTCATCTCTTTGCTGCGCGGCGATCCCCAGGATTGGGCGTTTTCTTTGACACCTGATGATCCTATTCTAACTAATGTGGATGCATTTTTTTCAAGCCTTGGGGTTGTTGTATGATGAGCCTAATGCTATTGATCAAGCTGAGAAAGTCCTGTTGGCATTGAGCCAGGGTCAGGATTCTGCAGAGTTATACTGTCAAAAATTCCGAAAGTGGGCTGTCCTTACTACCTGGAATGATGGTGCCTTGGCAGCTCTCTTTCAGAAGGGTTTGTCAGAAACCGTAAAAGATACTATGGTGGGATTTCCTGTTCCCTCTGGTCTTGACGATTCTATGTCATTAGCCATTCAGATTGATCGGCGTTTACGTGAACGTAAAAGTACATGAGAAATGTTGCCACCTGTTGAACAAATGTCTGAACCTATGCAATGTGATAGAGTTTTGTCTAGGGCGCAACGTCAGGAGTTCAGAAGGCATAATAAGCTGTGTTTTTTCTGTGGAGATGCCTCTCATATGATTTCTGTCTGCCCTAAATGAGAGAAACGTTTTGCACACACATTTGCTGTGGGTGGTGTTGAACCTAAGTTTCTTCTGGCAATTACTCTGATCTGCTCCCTGTCCACATTTTCCGCTAAGGCTTTTGTGGATTCGGGAGCGGCTCTGAACCTGATGGACTTGGATTTTGCTAAACGTTGTGGGTTTCCTATGACACCTCTGCGGACGCCTATCCCTTTGAGGGGTATTGATGCTACTCCTTTGGCGAAGAATAAACTTCAGTTTTGGACCCAGGTGGTAATGCGGGTCGCCCCAGACCATCAAGAAAATTGCAGATTTTTGGTGTTGCATAATTTGCATGATACCATTGTTCTGGGATTTCCCTGGTTGCAAATCCATAATCCAGTTTTGGATTGGAAATCTGTGTCTGTGGTGAGTTGGGGTTGTCGGTGTGCTTTTGGTGACGCTCCTGCTTTCTCCACGTCTCCCCAGTCGCATGATGTTCCTGACTATTTGGCTGATTTTTATGATGTATTTAGTGAGAATAAGTCTGCGTCTTTGCCTTCTCATAGGAGTTATGACTGTGCAATTGAGTTGAGCCCTGGGTGTAAATTTCCCAAGGATCGACTTTTCAATTTATCTGTACCCGAGCAAGAGGCTATGTGATCTTATATTAAGGAGTCGTTGGAGAAGGGTCATATTAGACCATCCTCTTCACCCTTGGGTGCAGGTTTTTTTTTCCGTGGCCAAGAAAGATGGTTCATTAAGGCCTTGTATTGACTATCGTTCCCTCAACAAAATTACTGTTAAATATCAGTATCCGTTAACCCTGATTTCTGATATTCTCCAGAGTTAAAGGTGCTTGCCGGTTTACCAAGCTTGACCTCAGGGGGGCGTATAATCTTATTCGCATTAAGCATGGGGATGAATGAAAGACGGCGTTTAATACTCCGGAGGGGCATTTTGAGTACCTGGTGATGCCTTTTGGGCTCACTAATGCCCCTTCTGTCTTCCAGTGCTTCATGAATGATATTTTCCGGGACTTTGTGGATAAATTTTTGATCATCTATCTGGATGATATTTTGATCTTTTCCAGGGATTGGGACTCTCATATGGAACATGTTCGGACTGTGTTCCGGATTTTGAGGGAGAATTCCCTGTATGTTAAGGGATCGACATGCCTTTTTGGTGTACAGAGGATTTCATTTTTGGGATTTATTTTGTCTCCGTCAACTATTGAAATGGACCCGGCCAAGGTACAGGCCATTTGTGATTGAGTTCAGCCCACTTCTTTGAAGGCCCTCCAGAAGTTTTTGGGTTGTGCTAATTTTTATTGTAAATTTATAGCTAATTTTTCTGGTATTGCCAAACCATTGACTGATTTGACTAAGAAGGGTGCTGATGTGCTGAATTGGTCTCCAGAGGCTGTTTCTTCCTTTCAGGAGCTGAAGCGGAGGTTCACTTCTGCTCCGGTTTTGCGGCAACCTGATGTCTCACTCCCGTTTCAGGTAGAGGTGGACGCTTCTGAGATTGGTGCAGGAGCTGTTTTGTCCCAAAAAGTTCCGGTAACATCTAAAATGAATCCCTGTGCTACTTTCCCAAAAGTTCTCCCCATCCGAATGCAACTATGATGTGGGGAATCGGGAACTGTTAGCCATGAAATGGGCATTTGAGGAGTGGAGACATTGGTTGGAGGGAGCTAAACATCAAGACGTGGTCCTTACTGACCGCAAGAATTTGATTTACCTTGAGTTGGCCAAATGCTTGAATCCTAGACAGGCTAGGTGGGCCTTGTTTTTCACACGTTTTGATTTTGTGGTCTCTTTTCTTCCGGGCACTAAGAATGTCAAGGCAGATGCCCTCTCTAGGAGTTTCTTTGCTGATTCTCCTATTGTGACCAAGCCTGCTACCATCTTAGGTGAGGGGGTAGTTCTTTCTGCCATCTCGCCCGATTTGAGGCGTGCTCTGGAAGAGTTTCAGGAGGACAAACCTGAGCGTTGTCCCATTGGAAAATTATATGTTCCTGACCAGTGGAGGAAGAGAGTAATGTCTGAAGTTCATTGCTCCACATTGGCAGGTCATCCAGGTATTTTTGGTAATAGAAATTTGGTGAGTCAGTCTTTTTGGTGGCCCGCCTTGTCTCGTGATGTCAGGAATTTTGTGCAGTCCTGTGGTACTTGCTCCCGGTCTAAACTGTCTTCCCGCTCTAGTGGGTTGTTGATGCCTTTGCCGGTGCCCAGGAGGCCATGGACCCATATTTCAATGGATTTTATTTCTGATATGCCTGTCTCTCAGAGAATGACTGTTATTTGGGTGATTTGTGATAGATTCTCTAAGATGGTCCATCTTGCACCACTCCCTAAGTTGCCATCTTCCTCAGAGTTGGTGCCCTTGTTTTGCAACAGGTGGTTCGCTTGCATAGGATTCCTGAGAACATTGTGTCTGACAGAGGAGTTCAGTTTGTTTCTAGATTTTGGAGGACTTTTTGTTCCAAGCTGGGAATTCAGTTGTCCTCCTCTGCGTTTCACCCTCAGACCAATGGGCAGACGGAGAGAATAAACCAGACTTTGGAGTCTTATTTGAGATGTTTTATTTCTGCTGATCAGGATGATTGGGTTTCATTTTTGCCCTTGGCCGAATTTGCTTTAAATAATAGAGCTAGTTCTGCCACTTTGATGTCACCTTTTTTTTGTAACTTTTGGTTTCATCCTCGATTCTCTTCAGGGCAGATGGAGTCTTCTGCCTGCCCAGGTGTTGACACTGTGGTGGAGAGAATGCACCAGATCTGGGACCAAGTGGTGGATAAGTTGTCTCTCTCCCAGGAAAAGGCCCAGCGGTTTTCTAACCGGCATAGGACCATTGGTCCCCGGTTTAAGGTGGGTGATATGGTTTGGTTGTCATCAAAGACTATCTCTATGATGGTGGCTTCTCCAAACTTTAAACCTAGATTTATTGGACCTTACAAGATTTTGAAGATTCTTAATCCGGTCTCTTTTCGTTTGGCTCTTCCTGTTACATTCAAGATCCATAACGTGTTTCATAAGTCTCTGTTAAAGAGGTTTGTTGAGCCAGTAGTTCCTGTGGTGGCACCTCCAAACCCTGTATTGGTTGAAGGTAATGTGGAATATGAGGTTGAGAAGATACTGGATTCTCGTCTGGCTAGACGGAGACTCCAGTATTTGGTTAAGTGGAAGGGTTATGGCCAGGAGGATAATTCTTGGGTCTCTGCATCCGATATTCATGCAGAAAGATTGGTTCGTGCTTTTCATTGGGCTCATCCTGATCGCCCTGGTGGCGTGGATGAGGGTTCGGTGACCCCTCCTCAAGGGGGAGGAACTGTTATGAGCTCATTTTCTCCTTCACCTTTGATGTCCGATAAACTCCCTCTGCTGGTGAAAGGAGGGAGTGAAATCGATTTGGATGGGAAAAACCTGTCATCTGAACAGGTGGAGTGTGATTGGACATCCGGAGTCTCTGAGTGGATATAAGGCCGCCGACGCCCTGCTGGGTTGCTGGTGATCCTCTCTGCTCTGAGCTCTGGCCTCCAGTTTAGTCCTGTCTACTAAAGCTAAGTTTTTGCTCTGCTATTGTTCCATGAGATTTTATCTGGTTTACTTAGTGTTTGTGTTCAGCCAGCCCTGGTTGGGACTGGCTGAACTCCATTTTTTGTCTCTGATCAGTTGATCTCTTTGCTCTGTTTTCAGAATATACCTGAGTGCTGATATAGTGATTTTGAACTCTAGTGACTTCAGGGCCTTTTCTATCAGACGTGTTGGACATTATTTTTGGCAGGGTTTTTGTGTGATTGCAGACAGTTGCTTTTCTTTCCTGTCCTATCTAGTTAGTGAGGGCCCCATCATTTGCTCAGCCTGTCTTTCTGTCTGTGTTTGTGTTTTCATCTGTTTTCACCGTCAATACATGTTGGGGGCTGTCTATTGCTTCGGGGTCTGCTCTGGGGCAGTTTAGATTTCCCCTTTCTTTCTTTAGGTTTATTTAGTTCTCCGGCTGTGAACAAGGTGTCTAGGACCACCGTAGGAACACCCCACGGCTACTGTTAGTTGGTGTGAATAAGATCAGGGGTCTGCAATCCGCTAGCTACCAACCTCTCCGGTTTTCTGGACTTAGCTTGTATTTTTTTTTTCCTCCTCCGGTGACTCATTCATAACAACTGCCTATGCTCCTCCCACTGTACCTACCTTCCACACTAACCCCAAACACCCTTTCCTAGTCAGTCTGGGATGAGGCCATCCTCCCGCCGGGTACACCCAGAAAGCACTGACTAACTAGTGTGTGTGTTGAGTGCAGGGTTAGGAGTCCTGAGTGGTGATCCCTCCTTACCTGATGGTGGGATACTACACCTTTGGATGAGGTGCAGTACCTATGTGGCGACCGTACTCTCAGGTGCACCATAGTACCTTTTCTCAACTTTCTATATTGTTGTTGGATCCATACTGGGCCTGAGAGCGTCTGTGTTTGCCTCCTGCAATTTATACGGAGATTCAGTATGTTTAAACTATACTATATATACCTTGTATCTAGTGATACTGTACCCTTTTTACAAATTTTTATATTATTGTCTAATCTGTACTGAGCCTGTGACCGTCTGTGTCAGACTCATGAAATATATACGGAGATTTACAATTATCCCTAGACTATATAGAGCTGTCCGCTTCTGAAACAGTACCATATATCTGCTGGTATTTTTAGTCCATTTTCACAAAAATTATTACTTATGGTGGAAGAGGCCACGGAAATGGGTGTTGGGGGCCAGCTGGTTCTGATGGTGGTGCATCTGCTGGTAGTGCCAAAAGCACAATAGCAGCTAAGGCAGGAGGTGTTGAGCCTGCCTCATCGTCTGGCACAAGAAGGCCTTTAAGGCTCCCCTTTCTGGGAGTAGGTAAACTGCTTTTAAAGCCGGAGCATCAGGAACTGTTTTTGCCTTACATTGCCGAAAAAGCCTCCAGCTCTATCGCCTACTCCTCTGAAGTTTAAAAAAATGCAAGCACTGAGTCGTCAGTGCAGGCTTCTGGTCAGGAACCACCCCTTTCCTTGTCTCATTCACCCCCACTAAAAGTGAAGGATGCGGCAGCCCACACTTCAGATTACTCCATGGAGCTCTTTTCACATGCCATGCCTGTGTTATCAAGTGAAATTCTGAATTCCCCAGTCCAACATGAATTGGAGATGGAGTGCACTGATGCACAGCCACTGCTAGATGATTCTGCTGGTACATTGACCCACAGCACTACATGCCCCTCGCACTCTGCAGAGACAGAACGTGACACTGTTGAAGCTCAGGTGCCCCTTCCTGCATACTATACCACCTTACATGGTGACACAGAGGAATGTGCAGATGAAAGTGCCGGTTCCCTGAGCAGGTGGGGGGGTCCTACTCGTGGGCGACGGCAGTGGCACAGGGCCCCTCATAGTGCGTAAAAGTGTCTCTGCTGGTGGGAGGGCCCACTCGCTGTCAGACATACCGTCGAACTATGAGGGGCCCTGTGCCAGTGCCGTCACCCATGAGTGGGCTCCCCATGCTTACTCAGGGCAAAGGCACTTGCAATACTTACCTCTCTCTGCTCCACCGCCATGACGTCTTCCGCCTTTCCTGACAGTGACATTCAGGTTAGAGAGCGCGATGACATCACATCTGTATGCCCTCTACCGAAACAGTACAAGTGCAGAGAGCTTGATGATGGCAATGCTGAGGAGTCGAGAGTAGAGCAGTGCCCAGCGAGGAGAAGTATTTGATTTTTTTAAATGTTAGGAGCATTTTTTGGGGAGCAATATACACTGGAGAATGATATATGGGGCCCATCATACACTGGAGCATCATCCATTTGGCCCATCATATACTGGAGCATTCCAAATGGGGGACATCAGACACTGGAGCAGCTTTTACAGGGCCTATTAGAAGCATTAGAAATGGGGCCCATTATATATGGAGCATTATTTGGCCCATAACACACTGGAGCATTGTCCATGGGGACCAACATATACTGGAACATTCCAAATGGGGGACATCAGACACTGGAGCAGCATTTATGGGGCCCATTATACACTGGAGCATTAGAAATGGGGCCCATTATATATGGAGCATTATTTGGCCCCATAAGACAGTGGAGCATCATCCATGGAGACCAACATATACTGTAGCATTATGTGGAGCTCATCATATACTGTATGGAACATTATATGGGACCAATAATTCTGTATGGAGAAATATATGGGGCTCATTATTCTGTATGGTGGCATAATACTGTATGGAGTAATATACTGTCCGTTTTTTGAGCTATTGTAGAATTTAAAATAGATCAGTCGTGTCATGTAAGAAGTGAAATATTTTTCATTGTACTATACCTATATTTCTGTGCCGTATTGGAGCATTATGAATTGTGGTATGTGTTAAAAGGGAGCACTGACACTCTTTGGCCCAGGGCACACAAAAACCTGGCGCCAGCCCTACACCCCCACAACTTTAGCCAAATAACCCCCAGTTTTCAATGCGTAACTATTATAAAGTAAATTAAGGTTCACAAGCTTAAGTAATAAGAATTGATGTCGTTGGCATTGAAATGGGCATTGTAGGTGTGTTTCCTGTCCTCCACTCACTGCCGACTTTGCTTCCCCATTGACTTGCATTGGGTTTCGGGTTTCAGTTGGACCCCGACTTTTCCCTATAGTCGGCCGATTTTGTTCGACCCGACTTTTAAGAAAGTCGGGTTTCATGAAACCAGACTCGACCCAAAAAAAGGCAAAGTCGCTCATCTCTAGTGTTTAATGCTTATTTGACCTATTATATGTATATAAAGTAAATTCTTTATTTTAACCCCTTAATCCCATATGACTTACTATCCCATCCATGTGCCCTGGGACTTAATTCCCAGAGAAGGGATAGTACGTCATAGCGATCAGCGGCGCCCAAGTGGTGAGCTCTGCTGATCGCGGCGGGGTGTCAGCTGATTATCACAGCTGACACCCAGCACAATGTGTCAGGGTTGGTCACAGACCGCCCCCAACACGTTAACCCCTTGCACACCGCGATCAAGCACGATCGCGGTGTACCGGGGGTTAAAGGGAAGCATCGGCAGGGAGGGGGCTCCCTCCGTGCTTCCCTGAGCCCCCCACGGCAGTGCAATGTGCAGCGCTGCTGCGGGGGGCTCCTTCACTGCAGGCCCCCGAATCCAAGATGGCGACGGGGACCTTCGGGGGCGTGCAGGGAGCCGGCTTCCTCAGTGCCTGCAAAGCGCAGGCACGAGGAAGCCTGCTGCACTGCCTGTGACAGATCGCTGATCTGTCACAGTGATCTGTGATGTGACAGATCAGCGATCTGTCACAAAACAGTGATGTCCCACCTGGGACAATATAACAAAGTAAAAAAAAGTGTTAAAATAATTTAAAAAAATCGCCAAATCAGATAAAAAAATATATTTCCCCAATAAATTCAATTTTTGGAAATAAAAAAAATAATAAAAGTACACATATTTGGTATCGCCGCGTCCGTAACAACATGCCCTATAAAACTGTCCCATTGGTTAACCCCTTTAGCGAACACCTTAAAAAATAAAAATAAAAAACAAAGCAAAAAATAATGATTTATTTTCATACCGCCGAACAAAAAGTGCAAAAACGTGCGATCAAAAAGACACATATAAATATCCATGGTACCGCTGAAAACATCCTCTTTTTCCGCAAAAAACAACCCATGATACAGCATCATCAGCAAAAAAAATTAAAAAGTTATAGCTCGCAGAATAAAGCGATGCAAAAATAATTATTTTTTATACAAAATAGTTTTCATTGCATAAAACCGACAAAACATAAAAATAGACCTAAATGAGGTATCGCTGTAACCGTACTGACCCGTAGAATAAAGCCGCTTTATCAATTTTATCGTACGCGGAACGGTGTAAACGCACCCCCCCAAAAGAAATTCCTGAAACGCTGGTATTTGTTCATTATGCGTCCCGAAAATCGGAATAAAAAGTGATCAAAAAATGTCACGTGCCTGAAAATGATACCAATAAAAACATCAACTCGTCCCGCAAAAAATATGACCTCACATGACTCGGTGGGTCAAAATACGGAAAAATTATAGCTCTCAATATGTGGTGATGCAAAAACTATTTTTACAATAAAAAGCGTCTTTTAGCGTGTGACAGCTGCCAAGCATAAAAACCCGCCATAAATAGTAAATCAAACCCCCCCGTTATCACCTCCTTAGTTAGGGAAAAATAATAAAATTAAAAGAAAATTTATTTATTTCCATTTTACTATTAGGGTTAGGGCTAGAGCTAGGGTTAGGGCCAGGGCAAGGGTTAGGGCTAGGGTTAGGGCTAGGGTCAGGGTTAGGGCTAGGGTAGGGCTGAAATTAGGGTTAGGGGTGTGTTGGGGTTAAGGTTGGAGTTAGAATTTTGGGTTTCCACTGTTTGGGCACATCAGGTGCTCTCCAAATGCAACATGGCGTCTGATCTCAATTCCAGCCAATTCTGAGTTGAAAAAGTCAAATAGTGGTCCTTCCCTTCCAAGCTCTACCATGCACCCAAACAGTGCTTTACCCCCACATATGGGGTACCAGCCTACTCAGGACAAATTGCAAAACAACTTGTCCAATTTCTCCTGTTACCCTTAGGAAAATAAAAAAAATTTGTGGAAAAAATATGATTTTTGAATTGTACGGCTGTATGTTATAAATTTCTGTGAAGCCCTTGGGGGTTTAAGGTTCTCACCACACATCTAGATAAGTTCCTTGGGGGGTCTAGTTTCCAAAATGGTGTCATTTGTGGGGGGTTTCCACTGTTTTGGTACATCAGGGGTTTTCCAATCGCGACATGGTGTCCGATCTCAATTCCAGCCAAAAAGTCAAATGGCGCTGCTTCCCTTCTGAGCTCTGCCATGCGCCCAAATAGTGGTTTACCCCCACATGTGGGGTATCAGCATACTCAGGACAAATTGCACAATAACTTTTAGGGTCCTGTTACCCTTGGGAAAATAAAAATTGGGGGTGAAAAGTTCATTTTTGTGGAAAAAAATATGATTTTTTAATTGTACCGCATTTTTTTTAAATATTCAAAAAATTCCTGTGATGCACCTAAAGGGTTAATAAACTTCTTGATTGTGGTTTTGAGCACCTTAAGGGGTGCAGTTTTTAGAATGGTGTCACTTTTGGGTATTTTCTATCATATAGACTCCTCAAAGTGGCTTCAAATGTGATGTGGTCCGTAAAAATAAAATGGTGTTGCAAAAATGAGAAATCGCTGGTCAATTTTTAACACTTATAACTTCCTAACAGAAAAAAATTTCGGTCCAAAATTGTGCTGATGTAAAATAAACATGTGGGAAATGTTACATACCAAGTTTTTTGTGTGCCATATCTCTGTGATTTAAGGGCATAAAAATTCAAAGTTGGAAAATTGCGAAATTTTCGCCAAATTTCAGTTTTTTTCACAAATAAATGCAAGTTATTTGAATGAAATTTTACCACTAACATGAAGTACAATATGTCATGAGAAAACAGTGTCATAATTACTGGGATCCATGGAAGCGTTTCAGAGTTATTACCTCATAAAGGGACAGTGGTGAGAATTGTAAAAATTGGCCCGGTCATGAACGTGCAAACCACCCTTGGGGCTTAAGGGGTTAAAATTGATATGTACACTTAACCATATAGATAGAGAAAATGCTTCAACATCAGCCTATAAGTATGGAATTGAAAAAAGCTTACTGCAGAAAAAGTCTCAACTTTAATGGAAATATGAATTAACAAATATAACAGTCTTCTAAGAATGTGCATTTTAAACATTATTTAACATTTATTGGCAGATCATATACATAACTTGGCAAGCAAGAAGATTAAAGAGCATAATCAAGATCTATATAGAAACAGACATGTTTATTAAACATTATGCATACAAACAGCAGATATCCCCAGTGTGTTTGTTGTTGGCTGGAAATGAGGACAAACACAGTACAGCTTCCTCCAAAATAGCTCTCGAAAAGACAAACTTTGATTGTGTTCTTGTAATATGCTATTATCTTCTCCATCAATAATATAAACAACCCTACCTAGTGTTGTGGAGTGAGGGTGATGTCCTTATTACAGATAAACCGCTCTTTTGAAATTCAAATTTGCCTGCTTTGCAAAATTTTACAAATAATTTGATATCTGGATAATAAATTACCCAGGAATTGTATTACTGACAAGCCTCTAATTGACTAGAAAAAACCTGTATTTCATTTTGAGCTCTCAGAGGACTGTATTGAACCTGTTGTCACGGGGTGACTGGCCCTGCGTGACGTGACCCAACGATCGGTCAGTCACCAAACAAGACAAAACAAGGGGACACCGGGGACACAATTACAACGGTGGGCCCTTTTATAGGGAATGGGGAAGTGGACACCTCCTGCACTCTCCTAAGGAAGAGCCCTGAACTCTCCTCACATTCCCTATACAGGTTCTTTCAACCTGTCGCCGACCAGGATACCAAGGTCCCTCACTTACCCTGCACCTATCCCTTACTAGGGAACTGGCAAGTGCGGACACTGGTCCCACCACTGTGCTAATAAGACACCAGGGAAAATAACAGACAGGGAAAAACAACAACACTTAGCTTGCTCTGCAGTCATGCACGGGACCGCAGAGTAAGGTACCTGAACACCGCCTCCGGAAGGCTAACCACTGCTCCAAATCAGCTGCAAACAGCACTGCTTAAGATAGCTTCTCTCTTCAACATGGTTGGCTTCCAAATGACCAGTATTACCAACAGTGAGCTACAGCACCTGATGACCTTTTATAGGAAGGAGGGGGGTGGTCACCACCTGCTGACTAATTAGACATGTAGTAACACCAGCGGGCACCGGGGGGGAACCCAGCAGCAGACTAACTAAACTTGTAGTAACACCAGCAGCCACCCGAGGGGGAAAACCCCAGAAGCAGACTCACTAAACTTGTAGTAACACCAGCGGCCACCGGGGGCAAAAACCAATTTTAACCCCCGAGGGTCTGAAAGGAAAAAGGTTTATAAATGAGAATCCAGACTCTGACACAAATCCAAAAATGGATCGTGACACCTGTCTTCAGCTGTTTAATGCAAACATAGCCTTCTAAATGTCCAAGTCACCTCAACCTACTCTACCTAGCTAAGTAAAAATACATGTTATCCAGTGGTAACCAGCAGCGATATTAGGATGGCTTGTTTTTTGTGTAATATTGGACTATTATAGCAAGGAAGTGTGCAAGAATCAAAAATATTTTTCACAACGCACATATTTTGTGAGGTAGACAATTGTGTTTAAATTTCTGCCCATCTTTCAATGCAGAAAGAACACTTTGACACATGAGCCTTGGTTTAAGGATTTTGGTTTAGGAGCAAAATTAACACTGAGGGCTTTAATATTCCCCTCCTTGTTTACAGTTTGTGAAGAATAAAAAAGGCAACTATTAAGGTTCTGTTACTACAATAGTTCATAGATCAATCAATTCACATTCACACTTCGTGAATACACAAGTACAGCACTTCCCTATATCACTTTAATGTTTGGATTATTATTCACACACTCAGAGTACCAATCGCATTTTCGCATTTTCAATGTGATTCAGAACTTACATAGTACACTCCATTCAGATCAGGGCATTTATATATACATATGTTGTATGGGCTGTGCATTCTGACCTCCTAACAATGCTAAGAGAGGCAGCTCACCTGTCGGGGTTCATGTGTGGAGCACGGATGGCATCCTGACCAGACGTGAGGAACATGAAGGCAAAAGGAAATATATCTGAGGACATTACAGATATTATCAGCATTAATAAAACAAATCATAATATTTCCCAAGCATCCAAACATTTTATTTCACAACATAACAAAAACATCTCATCATTCAAAAGCTACTAGACATAAAAGGGTGGCAATCACATGAGAAGACTGTTCACCAGGGAAGCTTTTTGGATTTATAATTTAGATACTTGTGTTACCTTTGGATTGAATATGAGCAAGTAAGCTATGTTTCATTGTTAATATCATTTGTTTCATTATCTCATGTTATGCTATTTTATCTTCCTGCATATGATTTTAATTTTCTTTTCCCTACCTGTTTATATACAATCCTTTACTTTCTTGGGAATTGCAGATTGTTTGAGATAATCCATTCCGGTATGCGGCCGCCCAGCTGATATCACATGATCTGAATATCTCACCTGTATGTAATTACCACAGGTATATAGGGGCTGACCGCGCTCCGCAATGGAAGCTATGACAAAGAACGCCGGAACTGTGTTCGAAACATGTTGCATTGCCTTCTACCACCCTAACCTCTTCACGTTAAGGATCATTTTTAATCATTTTCTACAAATAAATGCATTGATTTTACCCAGAGAAGGACACTATTTCCTTTTGCACTCTGTCCTTCTGTTCCTGTGCTGGAAAAAACTAAAATTGGGTGGCAATGAGGAGCATAGGAGCAAAAGCGCTGAATGGAGATTGAATATAACAATTTTTCCTATGTTTTAAACATTATGTTTCTTAAGCTTAAAGGTAGTGAAAGACCCCACAGCATAGCAAGTGACATTAAATTTGAGACTTACTTTCCCACAAATTAAGAATTACGGGAAAAACTGTACAAACAGGCAAATTCAATTTCTATCTGATCCACTCAACTAAATATGGTACATGCACTTCAGTTAGGCAGATATTTTACCAGTTGTGATCATTGATAAAATCTTGTGGCCAATAATGTCTACCAAAGAACTGCAGTATCAGAGTAATTGTAAATTATATTAAAAAAAAGTACAAAGGTCTAGGAAAGGCCATTGCAAATATTGCAACTATTATATCCAGGTTAACTAGTACATTAAAATTTGCATTACAAGGATAAAAACAGAGAAATAAACGTGCTTGGGATGATAGTAAAAATTCTGACAAAAGCTTATACAATATATGTTTTTAAAACTGCACTTTACTATGAAATGCCAATTAAATAAATAATTTCTTTAAAAAAACAAAACAAAACAATATATAGCACCAACTTCAATAGGGTGTCTAATGACAATGGATCTAACGTGCAGGCAAGCTATGTGTTATGGCAGAAGATAATGTTCCTGAAGGCCTCATTTCATAAGTAATACTAATAAGAGTTAATGTATCTCTCCTGAATATCCTAATAAATATTATTTCCATAGGGGATTGGATATAGGCTATGCCGTGTTTGCCCCAGAAGTGACCAGGGGACACATTTTAGGAATGTGCATTGTTATCTAATAATTAACAATTATGAGACTGTTCTTTTCTACAGCCTAGAACTAAAAATTGACATGCGGTAGCATCAGTTGAAATTACATTGAATACAGTTGTCACTTTATTTTTAGAGGATGTGCAATTGCTATCTGAACTGTGAAGTCAACCCAAAGGGAAGGTGCGTAACTTGCTTTTAAAATGTTTCATCTAGTTGTCAACTTTTCAACACAAACCTAAAATGGTTAAAATAAAAGAAAAAAATAAACAGTTCACTATAAATAAATCCAATCCGCACAAAGCAAGATATAGGAGTTGTCAGGCCTTGCCCTTTATTCTATTCTAACAGTTTGTATGCAATTTCGTCTTACCGCCTGGAAAAATTATAGAGAAATGTGATGCTGGGAAGACCTGCCTTAGCAACCTATGGCCTCTGGATCTGAGCTGACAAAAGTCTCAAGATATCTGACAGTAAAATATGCGAACAACAACTCAACAAACAAGAACACAGAGCTGACTGCTTCAATCATATTACCATCCACGACTAGAACAATATTGTTTCTTACTGTGTTCGCCTTTGTAAGAATCGAAAATGGAAAGTGGGATATGGCAGTGTTATCAGAGCCATTATGGCGCAAGCAAAGTATAGTCTAAGAAAAATGAATATTAGTGATGAATTAAGGACAAATTAATCGGTAAACCAAATATAAGAATAACATGTGTGAAAAAAGTATTTACACCTTTTGCTTCAATTTCATACATAAACTATTCCTAACTCAAAGACACTGTGGAAGCAGAAAATTGATGAAAATTCACAGCTTAGATAATCATATATTTTTAAATTTGAATTCCCTGGCTTTCAGAAATTAACAAAAAATGTGATCAAAGCGAATTGATTTGGCTTAAATCTCAATACTGCAGAGCCTCTAATTGTCAACAAAAGGCATGTACAACACTGTGAGGACTGCATTGAAGCCATTTTGAGTTCTTCAAAGCAAATATAGACATTGTATTGTTCAATTGACCTCTATATATATGGCTATGGGTAAATGGTAGTCTACTGACTGTGGGACTGCTGCTCACTTAGATATGTCGGGAGGCAAAATAGGAAGCGTTTACATTTAAATGTCCATGCTGGTTTATTGCTGCTTCATAAACCAGCAATAAGCAAAGGAAAAATAAACACCCTTAAGTGCAGTTAAAACAAAATAAGCAGGTTTTTTTGACAAAGCTTCTAGAGAGCCAGTCCTGGCGACACAGGCTGGATAGCACCCAGTATACGGCTCAGTTTGTATAATACACACAGGAGGACTTCTTCCTCTACACACCAATCATGTGTCAAACAACGGACTTCATCTTAACATGTTAACCACTACCAGGGGTGGGAAATTTGGGCAATCAGACCCACCATCTCTGAGGCTACCCATAAAACCTGGCCCTGATGCACCAAGCAGTTCTCTTAGCTCTATGTGTACTAGAGCAAAACTCCAGGATTACAGCACAGATGACAACCATCTTGATTATACATTCCTGCCATTAACTATGTGTCAGGTAGCTGCCTTACATACCTCCCCCTGCCTATAGCCGTGGAGCTTGGAACCTTCTACAACTAGACATGGGATTGTTGAAAGGGTACCGGCATTACCATGTAGCTTCCCAATTCTATGTTCTACATGGAAGCTGAAATCCTGTTCGGCTAGTAACCAGCAGGTGATCCTAGCATTTTTCCCTTTTTTCTCCTTCATCCACTTGAATGGGGCATGATCTGATACTAATTTAAATTTATGCCCTAAGGTCTTCTTCACCCATCTGTTTTTTTGTGTCCATTTCCGGTCCAATTTTTGAGGACTGCAAATATGGACACATGCACATCCATTGTATACAATGGCGGTGCGCGCATGTCAGGTTTTTCACACAGACAATGTGTCCATGTGAAAAACCCACACACGTCAGTTTTATTTTGTGCAGCACAGACAAAATCTAGTGTATCATCAGCGTGATGCGTACCGGTGCCTGGGAAGAAGGGGTACAGTTCGCGCTATTCCCTGGGGCTCCTGGCTACTGAAGACAGCTCTCAACATTGTCTCGTGCTCATGCTAAGATCAGAATGACTAGAAGACAATGATGGAAGTTGTATTCTGCAGCAGCTCTGTAACTCCTGTATAAAATAAAGAATTAAATAAAAAAGCCTCTCCATTACTAACTCTTGGACTTGAAGTCACCTGTACAATACAAAGGTGACATCTACCTAAACTCTATTACCTCACTTGCCACCGCCACAGATAAAGTGGGAAGTGCGAGGCTAAGTGCCAGATTCTTCTGCAGCTGAGGGCCGATGTTGGTACCCTGAGTTGAGGGTCAATATCTCTGATCCCTTCCCAGGGATCAACCCAGAGCTGTCTATTTAGCATTTGCTAGTTTGAATTTATGAGGGAATCCTACATCATTTTGTTTCTGGGGTACCCCATATATTCACCAGGAAAGGCTAAGCAAAAAGCTTTGAGCTGTTAATAATAACTTGGGAACCTTATGGGATATTGTTCCAAATTATTAATATCAGCACCCAGCCATGGGCATTCCCTCTGCTAGTTATGAAAATTGTGTGGGAACCCATGCCATTTTTTAATTTAACTGTTTATTTTACACAAAAGTTATACAGCTGCTGCTGAGTACAACTCCCATCATTGTCTCCTGGTCATGTTGATCTCAGTGCAGGCAGAAGACTATAATTAGAGCTGCCTTCAGTAGTCAGCCAGCATCTGAGATCAATGCAAACTGTACTTCTTCTTCCCAGGCACTGGTATTTGTGATGCTGATGACAATTCCCATCATTGTTTCCTGGTCCTGCTGATCTCAACGCGACCAGGTGACAATGATGAGAGCTGCCTTTAGCAGGCCCTGATACATGTCACACAGACACATGGATAACACACAGATGTCACATACATACACACGGACCACAGATCTCACCAGTACTGGTGTGAAGGAGGCCTAACTGATAGTACCATAATGTGTCCACCGCCCACTTTATGGCCAAGCATTCCTTTTCTAAGATGGAATAATTCTTTTCATATGCAGACAGCTTCCCACTCAGGTAGAGAATGGGATGCTCCTCCCTGGGTATCTCCTGAGAAAGGACTGTTCCTAAATCGACATCTAAGGTGTCTGTCAGTAGTACAAATTCCCTCTTGAAGTTGGGTGCAACCAGGACTAGTTGCTTACATAACGCCACTTCCAGTTCTTAAATGGTCATCTCTGCCTCGTCATTCCATTTGGCTATAGCTGATTTTGTCCCCTTATGGAAGTCAATCAGGGATGCAGCTATCATGGCAAAGTTTGGGATGACTCTCATCTAGTATCCTATGATTCCTGGAAAGGCTCTAACTTGCTTCTTTGAGAGGGGTCTCGGTCACTTTACTGATTTGGGATTTGATCCTTACTAAATATCCCAGGTATTTGGCCTCTTTCCCCATGGCACATTCTTTCGGATTTATCAAAAACTTCGTAAGAGCACCAAACACCGCCTGGACCTTTTGCAGATGACTTTCTCAATCGGGGCAGAAAATTAAAATATCATCCAGGTGTGCAGCGGTGCAATTCTTATAGGTTGTGAGGATCTGATCCATGGCCCACTGGAAGGTGGCTGGGGCTCCCTGCAGTCTAAACAGCATCCGGATATATTGGAAGCATCCATCGGGCATAGTAAAAGCCATCTTCTCCTTGGCTTCCTGTCACATGGGGATTTTCAAATATCCCTTTGTTAAATCCAAGGTGGTTATGTACTTTACTGGCCCAAGTCTCTTGATTAGCTCATGGACACGCGGCATCAGATATGCGTCAAACTTGGAGACGTCATTCAGCTTTTTAGTCATTGCAGAATCTCCACTCACCATTGGGTTTTGGAACCAGGGCAATTGGGCTAGAGCATCCTCTCTTGGATTCCTCATAGACTCTGAGTTTCAACATATGACTTACTTCCTTGGAGATCAGCTCTCACTGGTCCTCGGAAATTTGATAGAACTTCAAGTCCACCTGCACATAGGGATCTGTCATATCCTCTTGTTCTTTGACCTTTGAACACTCCGACAATTCTGAGACTAGGTCCCTGTTCTGCTGCAGCAATTACCGATACTGCTGTTTTTGGGCCTTTGACAGTGTCTCCACTATTGTGACTACTTCTACCTCGACTTCTGGCTTGTCCAGCAAACATGAAGTTTCAATGGGCTCTATGTCTTGCCTTGGCTTGATGAGATTGACATGGTAGATTTTGTATGGCTTTCGTCTTCCCAGTTGATGAACCTTGTAACTCATTTCACCAAGCTTTCTCACCACCCCATTAGACCCATGCCACTTGGCCAAGAACTTACTCTGCATGCTGGGAATTAGTACGAAGACTCGGTCCCTGGGCCTGAACTGCTTCATTATGGCTGATCAGTTGTAGACTCTAGCTTGAGCTTCTTGTGCCTGGATGAGATTGTCCTTTTATGATGGGTATCACCTTAGCCATCCTCTCCTGTATCTGAGTGAAGTGTTCAATGAGGCTCCAGTGGGGCGTGACTTCAGCTTCCCAGGTTTCCTCTGCTATATCAAGGAGACCCTGCAGATGTTGGTCATACAGAAGTTCGAATGGAGAGAACCCAGTGGAGCCCCGTGGAACCTCCTGGATAGAGAACAACAAAGAGACAGTCTTAGTCTCTATCATCCTTTCTTATGGCCTTCCTAAGCATACTCTTCAATGTTTTATTGAATCTTTTCACAAGGCTGACTGGGGATGGTATACTAATGTCTTCAGTTGTGTAATTTGCAGGACCTTACAAAGTTCCCTCATTACTTTACTCATAAAGGGTGTCCCTTGGTTGGTCAGGATCATCCTCGGTACTCATGTCTGGGAAAAACCGTGGACCAACTTGTGGGCTATACTTTTCACAGAGGAGTTTCTCAGGGGAACCGCTTCAGGGTACATAGCCTAGTCCAGGACGACCAATATATATTGATGTCAATGAGCAGATTTAACTAGGGGATGGACCAAGTCCATGACAATGCTCTCAAACGGCACTTCTATGATGGGTAATGGCATGATGGGACTTTGAAAATGAGAGTTGGGGGTGGGTAGCTGGCATGTGGTACTGGACCTGCAATAATTTAAGATTTTCTGTGGACATCTGGGCCAATAGAACCTCTGAATTACGTGTTCTTGAGTTTTGCCCATCCGAGATAGTCACCCAAGACAAGTGAATGGGCCATATCCAACATCCTCCATCTATAGGGACCTGGTACCAATAACTGTTCCATTATCTCCTCCCTCAGTTTTGTAATATAGTACAATAAGTTCCCACTCAGCATAAAATAAGGAAACCTGGTGTCAGTCTCAGTCTCCTGTGCTATACCATTTATAACAGGCCTTCGGCCTTTCACAGCTTACTAACTCTCCTACACATGAAGACGGAAACTCCTTTGACCTGGTCTTCTCCCGTCTTTGCTCATTGTATGATTTTACTAGCTTCTATCTCCCACTCCCTGACCACAACCTCCTTTCATTCTCTGTCAAGAACTGTCATCCCGCTCAAGAAACTCTCACTTTCCACACTTATAGAAATATATGTGCCATTAACACCCAGAAATTTCTGAAGAATTTGCAGTCATAATTTGTCCCAATCTCTTCCCTCTCATGTCCTGACTCTGCACTGAAACATTGTAATGAAACACTGCAAAGTTCCCTGGATGAAGCTGCACCACCTATACATAGAACAACTTGGCACAGATGGCGACAACCCTGGCACATGCTGCAAACATGTTTCCTACAGTGGTGCTCCAGGTGCGCCAAACGTCTCTGGAGAAAATCCAATCAGCCCGAAGATTTCATCCATTACAAGTTTATGCTTAAAACATACAACTCTGCCCTTCACCTCTCCAAACAAACCTATTTCAACACCCTCATCTCCTCACTATCCAATAATCCTAAACATCTCTTTGACACTTTTCATTCACTACTGAATCCAAGAGTGTAGGCCCCAACCATGGATCTCCCAGCCGATGATCTGGCCAATTATTTAAAAGAAAAAACTGAAGCTATCCAACAGGAAATTTTCTCCCAATCTCCTCATACCATTTACTTTCCTCCCTCCCCCACTGCATCTAGCTCACTCTCTGACTTTGAACCAGTCATGAAAGAAGTGATAAGGCTCCTTGTATCTTCTCGTCCTACTACTTGCACCAGTGACCCTATTCTCTTACATCTCCTCCAGTCCCTTTCCCCTGCTGTCACTACTCACCTAAAAAAATGCAACATCTCTCTCTTACATTCAGTATCTTTCCCTCCTCATTTAAACATGTCATCATACATCCATTACTTAAAAAAAGTCCCTCGACCAAAACTATGCTGCTTACTATAGAACCGTCTCTAAACTCCCTCGACTTGGTCTTCTCTCGGCTTTGTGCAGTGGATGATTTTGCAAACTCCCCTCTCCCGCTCTCTGACCACAATCTTCTTTCATTCTCTATAAAGAACTGCCAGGCTGCTCAGGTCACCCCCACTGTCCAGACTTATAGAAACATACAGGCCATTAACACCCAGAAACTTCTGAAGAACTTGCAGTCTTCATTGGCCCCTATCTCCTCCCTCTCATGTCCTGATTCTGCATTGAAGCATTACAATGAAACACTTCAAACTGCCCTGGATGAATTTGCACCCCCTATAAATAGAACACCACAACGCAGACGGCGACAACCCTGGCACACGGTGCAAACACGTTTCCTGCAGCGGTGCTCCAGGTGCGCCGAACGTCTGTGGAGAAAATCCAATCTACACGAAGATTTCATCCATTTTAAGTTTATGCTTAGAACATACAACACTGCCCTTCACCTCTCCAAACAAACCTATTTCAACACCCTCATCATCTCACTGTCCAATAACCCGAAACATCTCTTTGACACTTTTCATTCTCTACTCAATCCAAGAGTACGGAGCTCCGAGCTGACGATCTGGCCAATTACTTCAAAGAAAAAATTGACCAGATCCGACAGGAAATTATCTCCAAATCCCCTCATACCATGCACTGTCCTCCCTCCCCCACTGCATCTAACTCACTCTCTGATTTTGAACAGTCACAGAAGAAGAAGTAAGCAGGCTCCTTGCATCTTCTCGCCCAACTACTTGCACCAGTGACCCATTTCCGTCACATCTCCTCCAGTCCCTTTCCCCTGCTGTCACCCCTCACCTAACTAAAATATTTAACCTCTCTCTCTCTTCTGGTATTTTTCCCTCCTCATTTAAGCATGCCATCATACATCCACTACTTAAAAAACCATCCCTCGACCAAAACTGTGCCGCTAACTATAGACCTGTCTCTAATCTTCCCTTCATCTCTAAACTCCTGGAACGCCTGGTCCACTCCCGTCTTATCCGCTATCTCTCAGAAAACTCTGTTCTCGACCCTCTCCAATCCGGTTTCTGCTCTTTACACTCCACTGAAACTGCCCTCACTAAAGTCTCTAATGATCTGCTAACAGCTAAATCAAATGGTCATTACTCCATGCTAATTCTCTTGGATCTCTCTGCAGCATTCGACACTGTGGATCATCAGCTCCTCCTCACTATGCTCCATTCCATTGGCCTCAAGGACACCGTTCTCTCCTGGTTCTCCTCCTATCTCTCCGACCGCTCCTTTACTGTTTCTTTTGCCGGTTCCTCCTCCTCTCACCTTCCCCTTACTGTTGGGGTTCCTCAAAGATCGGTTCTAGGCCCCCTCCTCTTCTCCTTGTACACTGCCCCTATTGGTCAAACAATCAGTAGATTTGGTTTCCATTACCATCTCTATGCTGATGACACCCAATTATACGCTTCTTCTCCTGACATCACGCCAGCCTTTCTAGAAAACACTGGCGATTGTCTAAACGCTGTGTCTAATATCATGTCCTCACTATATCTGAAACTGAACCTGTCAAAGACTGAACTCCTTGTGTTTCCTCCCGCTACTAATGTACCTACACCCGACATTGCCACTTCCGTCTGTGGTTCCACTATTACTCCCCAGCAACATGCCCGCTGTCTTGGGGTCATACTTGATTCCGAGCTTTCCTTTGCCCCCCACATTCGATCACTGGCTCGCTCTTGTCATCTGCACCTCAAAAACATTTCTAGAATTCGACCTTTTCTTACTTTTGACTCTGCAAAAACTCTTACTGTTTCTCTTATTCATTCTCGTCTCGACTATTGTAACTCTCTTCTAATCGGTCTCCCTCTTACAAAACTCTCCCCTCTCCAATCTGTCTTGAATGCTGCAGCCAGGATCATATTCCTCACCAATCGTTACACCGATGCCTCTACCTTGTGCCAGTCATTACACTGGCTACCCATCCACTCCAGAATTCAGTATAAACTTATTACCCTCACCCACAAAGCCCTCCATGGCTCAGCACCACCCTACATCTCCTCCCTTGTTTCAGCATACCACCCTACCCGCGCCCTCCGTTCTGCTGATGACCTGAGGTTAGTATCCTCAATAGTCAGAACCTCCCACTCCCGTCTCCAAGACTTTACACGTGCCGCGCCAATTCTTTGGAATGCACTTCCCAGGTCAATACGATTAGTCCCCAATCCCCACAATTTTAAGCGTGTCCTGAAAACGCATTTATTCAGACTGGCCTATCGCCTCAACACATTAACCTAACCTATCCCTGTGTGGCAGAGCCAAAAGTTTTACCATAACCAGGTTCCCAGCATCATGTTCCCACATGCTTTATGCATCCATTAGCCCTCTGTGTCTGTACTGTTACACACTTAACATTATGGCTAGTCCATACAATCAGGGCAACTGTTACCACCCACCTTTCGTGTCTACCTCTTTCCTCATAGACTGTAAGCTTGCGAGCAGGGCCCTCACTCCTCTTGGTATTTGTTATAAACTACTGTATGTGATTATTGTTATGCTGTAATGTCTAATGTCTGTACAAATCCCCTCTGAAATGTAAAGTGCTGCGGAATATGTCGGCGCTATAAAAATAAAATTTATTATTATTATATTATTAATCTTCCCTTCATTTCTAGACTCCTGGAATGCTTGGTCCACTCCCTTCAAATCCGTTATCACTCAGATTACTGTCTTCTTGACCCTCTTCAATCCGGTTTCCGCTTTTTAGACTCGACTGAAACTGCCCTCACTAAAGTCTCTAATTTGTACTAACAGCTAAATCTATTGGTCACTACTCCATGCTAATTCTCCTGGTCCTCTCTTCAGCATTTGACACGGTGGATCATCACTTCCTCCTTCTACAAGGAGAAGAGGAGGGGGCCTAGGACTGATCCTTTAGAACCCCAACAGTAAGGGGAAGATGAGAGGAGGAGGTGTCAGCACAACATACAGTGAAGGAGTGGTCAGAGAGGGAGGAGGAGAACCAGGAAAGAAAGGTGTCCTTGAGGCTGATGGAGTATGCAATTTTCAAACTTTTAATTTTTGTACACTTAAATCAGAGTGGTGTCACACAAAATAGTTAATAAATAACATTTCCCACATGTCTACTTTACATCAGCACAATTTTGGAAACATATTTTTTTTGTTAAGATGTTATTAGGGTTAAAATTGACCAGCGATTTCTACTTTTTCCAACAAAATTTACAAAACCATTTTTATAGCGAACACCTCATACTTGAAGTGAGATTTTGGGGGTTCAATATAACAGAAAATACCCAAAAGTGGCACCATTCTAAAATCTGCACCCCTCAATGTAAAACCACATTCAAGAAGTTTATTAACTCTTCAGGTGCTTCACGAGAACTAAAGCAATATGTAAGTAAAAAAATGAACATTTTAGTTTTTTCACAAAAAATTACTTTGGAACCAATTTTTTTCTCACAAGGGTACCAGGAGAAAATAGACCACAAAATTTGTTGTGCAATTTCTCCTGAGTACGCCGAAACCCCATATGTGGGGAAAAGTCATTGTTTGGGTGCATGGCAGGGCTCAGAAAAGAGGGACCACCGTTTGACTTTTTGAACACAAAATTGGCTGGAATCAATGGTGGCACCATGTCACGTTTGAAGACCCCCTGATGTACACAAACAGTGTAAACCCCCCAATTCTAGCTTCAATCCTAACCCAAACACACTCAACCCTAATCCCAACCTTAACCATAAGCCTAACCACAACCCTTACCCCAACGCACCCCTAAACCTAATCACAACCATCACCATAACCCTAACCACAAACCTAACCCTAACACATCCCTAACCCTAATCCCAACCCTAACTGTAATCTTACCCCTAGCCCAATCCCACACCCTAACTTTAGCCCCAACCCTAACCCTAACTTTTGTCCCAACCCTAACTTTAGCCTCAATCCTAATCCTAACTTTAGCCCAACCAAATTTAGCCCAACTCACTTTAGCCCAATTCACTGTAGCACAACTCATTTTAGCCCAACTCTAACCCTAATGGGAAAATGGAAAAAAATACATTGTTTTATTTTATTATTTTTTCCTAACTATAGGGATGATAAAGGGATGTTTGATTTACTATTTTTTATTTTGATCACTGTGATAGGGTCTATCACAGTGATCAAAATTAATCAATAGGAAAAATTGCCTATTGCTGCCGGGTGCCGGCCAGCAGATCTCGGCGGGCGTGCTGCGCATGCGCCAGCCATTTTCTTCTGGAAGAAGACACCAGTGGCCCGGGAGACTTGACGGGTGTTTCAGGGACAACGGAGGTACTGGGGAGATCGGGGGACCCTATTTCTCTCTCCTCTGATGAGATCACATCAGAGGAGAGAGAAATTAAATGGAAAATCAGACTTTTTTTTGCAGTTGCCGCTATACCATTAATAACAGGGATTGCAACACAGGGGTTGGTAAAAACCAACTCGAATCATGTTCTCTGGGTTTTCAGCTACCCACGGCAGCCGGAACCCTGGAGAAATTACAAATCTGGGGGGCGATATACCCTTATTCCTCAGCGTCATTTAAAAAGCGGCGCTGTGGTTTAAGTACCCTAAACTGCCGCAGTTAAAAGGCGTATAAACAGTCGTTACATACATACTGGTCTACTGCCTCAACACATTTATCTATCTATCCCTGTGTTGCCCATTCAAAATTTTCTTCATAGCCAGGACCCTTGTATCATGTTCTCACATGCATTATGCATTTAATAGCCCTGTAAGCCATAATCATCAAAATTAAGAGAAATAAACACTTGAAATAGATCACTCTGTAATGACTCTATATAATATATGAGTTTCATTTTTTATATTGAAGAACTGAAATAAATTAACTTTTTGATGATGTTCTAATTTTGTGAGAAGCACCTGTAAGGTCTGTTTCACACATCCGTTTGTGTCCATCAGTCAAAATCCGCCGTTTTGCAAAAGAAACGGATCCGTCATTTTTCTTGGCGGATCTGTTTTTTTTCCCATTGAGTTGCATTACCGGCGGATCTTTATGGATGGCCATCCGTTGGATCCAGTTTTTTGTGGATCCGCCAAAATTTTGACGTCCGCCGACATGCCCGAACGGACCATGCTACGTTTTTTTGGGCGTCCGGATCCGCATTTGTCACTGCGCATGCCCGAAAGACTTCACTCAGCCGCAAATTTAACCCTAAACTCTGTTCAGGCGGCTGAAAAATTCTGTCTCTCTCTCTCCCTTTGACGAATCCGTTAAAATAACGGTCCGGTGCCAAACGTTGTGGTCAGTACAGGAACGGATCCGTTATCCGCCATTTTAGTGGATTTTGACTGACCATAAAAACTGATGTGAAAAACAGGCCTAACTGTTTAATATAGATTCATCACCTCTCGAAGATGAGTATTACACAGAGATGGAAAAGCCAAGGAGCACAAAAAAATTTTGTTCTCTCTTTCAAAGGCTTTAGAAAGCGACATGCAACCCTCATCACCTACCAAAAACTAATTTAAAAGTAACACAAGATACAGTTTCTATGCTGTGTAATATTGTCCATCACCTTCCCAACTGATGTTGCCTGTCGTGATTCTGCAATATATGCAATAGTTAATTCCATTATGTTGCAATTTCGCAAGTTAGCTGGTGGCTCAATGTAATCCGTTCTGTCACTGCAAGTCATGGCATGGTTAAAATGCCCACACACTCTTATGACAATGTGCACAACCTTGTTCCATGCGACTCTTTAAAAAAATGTGCAATTTAATTGAGAAGGAAAAAAGCATATGTTATTCCTCTGTGCTGCTGATGGAGATCAAAAGGACAAATCCAGGAGACATGATAAACTTGATGCGGTTTTATTATCAATGAATTTCAAAGTCATCTGACCTCTTCATCAGTATGGAATCACAGTAATACTATTCCTTCATCAGCAGCGCATATTCCTTTTCTTCTGTCAATGTATGGTTTTGCAACCTGTGGGTCTGCAACAGCTGATTTATTCAAGCCTTATTTATGTTTTGTGAAACAGAGAGGTATGACATTCTATGCAACATTTGACACATGATTATTCTCTATTGCAGGTGAAGATTTTCATTAAGAAAGAGGTATCATGAGTAAACAATCCCGCTTTTAGTTGTGCACTATGAAAACTCAAAGAGCCATTGAATATTTGTAAAGTCCTTGGCCGTAGCGGCTGATGTTTACTGTGGAGTGCAACTTGCAGCACAATGTCAATTCCAATGATCTCTGCCACATGAAAGTATAACACAAAGATGGCTTTATTCAATAAAATATAGCGACTAAGTATTTTCCACTGAGGCTGAGAATACGCAATTATTTTGCAAAAAGCAATACAATCCAGGTGGTTCGGCACCAATTGTGAAGTTGGACATATGTTTAGTTTTCACACAAATGTATGATTGACAGCATGTTTCTTGGGCACACAAAATTGTAACTAACAACATAAGAGAGGGAGAGAAGGAAGATTAGAGAAAGCAGTAAATGAAGATGATGATGGGTCTGATGACAGATCAGGAAGTGTCTCTACTTGTGGATGCAGATTGACTACGAAAAAGACGATCATGAGGAGAAGAATAAGGACAGCTTGACCCTTGCTCATTTTGTTTGTGAGTTTGTTTACCCCACATGAGCAGGTGATGCTGTTTCATGTGCTGACTGAGGTACTCCTTTCCTGGTCAATGTGCACCAGAGTGTGCAAGGATTAATTTACAATAGCAAAGTCTGCACACTGCAATAGAGCGCTCCTCCAGCAACGTAAAAAAGAAATCCCAGACCCAAGATTCCCACACAAAGAAGTTGCCACCACCATTACCACCACCAGAGCTTTCATGTGTGAGGAGACTGCAGGCACGTAGGATGCAGTAACAGACTGTACTAAGTCCAAGGGTGAAAGGGGTTTATTATACAGTAGAAACTCCACGTAAGGAGAAAACGAAGGGATAATATTCCCTAATACAGCAAAAGGCCAATGACGATAACTTAAGGAACAGGGACAAGTAAAGCTGACAATACAATGAACTTCTGTCTGTGACTGGTGCTGCCTAGATTGTGTCGCAGTGGGGGTCTGTCACAATCCTTAGGTAAATGATGCAGTATCTTTTGACACTGGTGGTGTCCTCCCGTGGTCCTGATGATGGCGGCGAATCCTCGGGATCCTGCTGTGGGTCTTGGGTCCAGCAGATGAGGTGATGAAGAGGGATATGTCCTTATCCTCAGCGGTGAGTGTCCCAACTACTGAGATTTGCAGCACTGCCCAAACACAGTTTACAATGGGCAGCCCGGTTCGCTGTGCCGAATCGACACTTGCCTTAGTCCCGTTCACAGACCTTGTCTCTCATTGTCAGTACTGTCAGCAGGGGTGGCTGTGGCAGCGTTATTGGCTGTGGCAGCAGTATCAGCGAGGGCAGTGATGTCCGCTGGGACAGCGGTGTCTGAGCAGTACTCAGTCGACGGTCTCCTGTCGAAGCGCTCTGCCATCACAGGCTCTGCTCTGCCCACACGCCTCTCAGCTGATTTTACCTCACAGGCATCCCGCGCCCCCGAAGTTCCCACCCAAACTGTCACTCACGCGCTGCAGCTCTGTCCGCTTAGCCACACACCCTTTTCTCAAACACAGAGTACGGTCTGGAGTCTCAAGCTTTCTACCCCAAAATAAAGGTGGCAGCCCTGACGGTTCCGGTCCCTTCACGGAGGAGACATGCCTAGTTAGTTCCTTCCCCTTACATTCCTCCTCTCTTTGTGCTCACCATTCCACCAGCGAGATTTCTTGAAGTATGCGTTGACATTCTTCTATGTTTCGAACAACTTGTTGCCAAACAAAACTATCCTGATCAAATCGGTGAGGGGGTTTTCCTGCTGTCGAACGCACAGAACGTCGTAAACTGGAAATATCAGTTGGTTCTACTTGAGTAATAGAATCTGGCTGAATGGATAAAGGTGGGGTCTCGCTCAGCCCTGGAGAGACAACCCTTGTAGGAATTTTAGGAGTCCCAGGGGTCTCAGGTTTCTGTTCTTCTTCTGGTTCAGCCCATGGTGGTTCAGGGCATTCGTCATCATGATCTTCACTAGTGAATGATTGATTGATAGTGAATGAATGACTAGTGAAAGATTCTTAGGAGCATCGTGCTCTTCTTTTTCTATTCGTGTAGGGTCTCTAGACACACAATACGAGTTGGAGCATCATCGGCCCCCTCGGGCTGAATTTCATAGATAGGCCCTTCAGAACTGACTCGCCGCCTTACACGATACAGTATATTCTTCCATCGATGATCTAACTTGTCTTGAGGATGTTTTTCTCTAACTAGTACCCGGTCTCCGGCCTGTAGAGCTGTCCCCTATAGAGGAGCCTTTGGGTTTTCCAACTCTCGAAACTGGGTCAGCACCAGACGAAGTAGAGTCTGCAGTCGATGACTGTGTTCTCAGACCCAGGTGGACACCCCCATCCGTGGGGAGTTCTCCTCTGGGTCCAGCTCCAATTCAGTGATCTCTTTTCCAGCCCTGCCAAAAAGTAGAGTATAAGGCATGTATCCTGTGGTGCGATGTACCCGATAGTTGTACACCCACAATAGTTCTGCTACAAATTCCGGCCAACGAGCCTTTCGATCTTCTTTAACGTCCTCAACATTTGAATAAGGGTTCAATTGAACCATTCACATGCTCCATTGCCCTGAGGGTGGTAAGACGTCGTACAAGATTTCTCAATGCCATACAAATGGTGTAGCTCCTCCACGACTCGTCCTAAGAAACAGGCACCTTGGTCTGAGTGAATTTTTTTGGGCAGCCATATACTTGAATTAAATTTTTACAGATTGCGTAAGCTGCGGATTTGGCAGTTTGGTCCTGAGCAGGGGTCATGACAGCGAACTTAGTGACGTGGTCCACCAAGACTAAACAATGGTTATACCCTTGATGGGCTGGGCCTATTGTCAGATAGTCTATCATAAACATTTCTAATGGGATGGAGGTTGCGATAGTTTGTGTGGGAGCTCTCTGTTCTGGAGGTTGGACAGTTCACAGAGTCTACATACTTCTTCCACCGTTGTTTTAAGCAGTGGATGATACCACAGTCTCTGCAACCACTGAAAGGTTTTTCTTGACCGAAGTGGGCCCATTTTTCATGTGCCTCTGTGGCCACATGATGTAACAGCTTCTCAGGAAATACTACTTGCCAAGAGACAGTCAGGTCCCGCTGTAGCTGGACTTTTCTAGACAGCAATCCTTCTCTCAGGTGGAGCCTCTCCCATTGCCTTAGGATTTGTTTTGAACCAGGAGACAGGTTTTCTCTCTCCTCCTGGCTAGGCAGTTGTTTGAGGGCCACCCACTGCTGAAGTCGGGCGAGCTCTCCATCCTCCTGTTGAATTCGTACCCACTCATCACGAGGCTGTCCCAGCACACCTTTCTGAGATTCTGCCCGATTTTGTTCCCCCATAGCTGCCAACGTCCTGGCAGATCCTCGGAACTCGAGCACTTCGTCGGCCTCCAGCTCTTCATCTCGGTTAGGGCCGGGCTGCTTATATGTAACCCTGAATAACACATCTGCATGGGTGTTTTCAGCCCCCCATGTGTAGGCTATTTTGTACCAGTATTTGGCCATTTTAGCGACCCAGCATTGCTCTAGAGCTGCTGACTTCACGTTCTCCAATTGGGCCAGTGATTTGTTGTCAGTGCATACCAGTACCTCAGACCTGGATAGGTATTCCGCAAACTTTTCTGTCATTACCCATACCAGTGCCAACAATTCTAGTTTGAACGAGCTGTAGTTGTTTGGATTCCGTTCATGGAGGGAACGACTGGCAAAGGCAATCACCCTCTCCTTTCCACCTTGGATCTGCGACAGTACGTCTCCGAGCCCTTGTAAGCTCCCATCTGTATGGAGAATGAAGGGTGAGAAAAATCAGCGTAGGTCAGGACCGAGACTTCTGTCAGAGCCATTTTTAAGGCTTGGAATTCTTTCTCCTTTTGCCCTCCCCACTGAATCTTCTGATTTTTTGCTCCTGCCGGTACTCCTTTCAACAGTTCTAATAACTGATTCACAATATGGGTGAAGTCTTTCATGGACTGTCAATAATACCCTAAGAAGGCTCGAATATCCTTTATGGTTCTCGGGGTAGGCCAGTCTTGCACTGCAGCAATCTTCTCACGGAATTGATGGATGCCTTCTGCGGAGACCACATGCCCCAGGTACTCTATCTGGGTGCGGAAATGGTGCCACTCGCAGCCCATGTTTCTGGAGTCTGCTGAGTACTTGCTCATGGAGCTGTAAGTACTCATTGAACATGAGGGCGATCACAATTATATCATCTAGTTAGATGAGAGTGGCCTCAAAGTTTAGATCTCCCAAACATAGCTCCATGAGTCTCTGAAAAGTTCCGGGAGCATTAGCCAATCCGAACAGCATTCTGTTGAACTCATACAGGCCCATAGGTAGTATAAAGGCTGCCTATGCTCGGTCATGTTCCGACATCAACACTTGCCAGTACCCGCTAGCCAGATCTAGAGTGGAGAAGTATCTTATGTTCTCCAGAGCTGACAAGGATTCTTCAATACGGGGTAATGGATATGAATCTCGCACCGTGCAGGCATTTAGTTTGCGAGATTCCACACAGAATCGCAGAGAACCATCTTTTTTCATACTAGGACAATGGGTGCAGTCCATGGGCTTGGTTCTCTCAGATGACACCGTTCTGTAGCATTTGTGTGAGCATTCCTTTTACCTCCTGGCACATTTGAGGAGGAATCTGTCGATAACGCTCTCTCACAGGCGCAGCATTACCCGTTGGAATCTCATGTGTGATGGCAGTCATACAGCCAAAATCATCCTTATGTCGAGCAAACATGTCCTGGTAACGTCCTATAAGGCCTCCACCTGCTCCACCTGCTGCAGTGTAAACTCTGTCAACTCTGCCCGGGCTTTTTCTAAGATGTGACTCCCCTTTCTCTGTGATTGGGGTTCGAACACAGGGGCTGTCTCCACAGCTACTGTTCTTGGATCTTCCCTTTTTACCTTTAATTGGATGGCCTGTGAGGGTATCAACTCCTCCGGCACGCCTACTAGAGATGAGCGACTTTGCCTTTTTTCGGATCGAGTCGGGTTTCATGAAACCTGACTTTCTAAAAAGTCTGGGCGAACGAAATCGGCCGACTATAGGGAAAAGTCGGTGTCCGACTGAAACACGAAACCAAATGCAAGTTAATGGGGAAGCAAAGTCGGCAGGGAGTGGAGGACAGTAAAAACACCTACAGTGCCCATTTCAATGCCAACGACATCAATTTTTATTACTTAAGCTTGGCAACCTTAATTTACTTTATAATAATAGTTACGCATTGAAAACTGGGGGTTATTTGGCTAAAGTTGTGGGGGGGTAGGGCTGGCGCTAGGTTTTCGTGTGCCATCGGCCAAAGAGTGTCAGTGCGCCCTTTTAACACATACCACAATTCGTAATGCTCCAACATGGCACAGAAATATATGTATGGTACAATGAAAAATACTTCACTGCTTACATGACAAGACTGATATCTATATTAAATTCTACAATAGCTCAAAAAACGGACAGTATATTACTCCATACAGTATTATGGCCACCACCTAGTGCACCATACAGAATAATGAGCCCCATATATTTCTCCATACAGAATAATTGGTCCCATATAATGTTCCACACAGTATATGATGAGCTCCACATAATGGTAAAGTTATGTTGGTCCCCATGGATGATGCTCCACTGTCTTATGGGCCCAAATAATGCTCCATAAATAATGGACCCAATTTCTAATGCTCCAGTGTATAATGGCCCCGTAAATGCAGCTCCAGTGTCTGATGTCCCCCATTTGGAATACTCCAGTATATGATGGGCAAAATGGATGATGCTCCAGTGTATTACGGGCCCCATATATCATTCTCCAGTGTATATTGTTCCCCAAAAAATGCTCCCAACATTTAAAAAAAATAAATACCTCTCCTTGCTGGGCACTGCTCTACTTTGGACTCCTCATCATTGCCATTTTAAAGCTCTCTGCATTTGTACTGTTTCGGTAAAGGGCATGCAGATGTGATGTCATTGCGCTCTGTAACCTGAATGTCACTGTCAGGAAAGGCGGAAGATGTCACGGCGGTGGAGCAGGGAGAGGTAAGTATTGCAAGTGCTGTGGCCCTGAGCAAGCATGGGGGGCTCACTCGTGGGCGATGGCACTGGCACAGGGCCCCTCATATTACGACGGTATGTCTGACGGCGAGTGGGCCCTCCCACCGGCAGAGACACTTTTGTATACTATGAGAGGCCCTGTGCCACTGCCGTCGCCCAAGAGTAGGACCCCTCCACCTGCTCAGGGAACTGGAACTTTCATCTGCACCTTCCTCTGTGTCACCGTGTAAGGTGGTATAGTATGCGGGAAGGGGCACCTGAGTTTCTTCAGTGTCACATTCTGGCTCTGTAGAGTGCGAGGGGAATGTAGTGCTGTGGGTCAATGTATCAGCAGAATCATCTAGCAGTGGCTGTGTATCAGTGCACTCCATCTCCGATTCATGTTGGACTGGGGAATTCAGAATTTCAGTTGATAACACAGCCGTGGCCTGTGAAAAGAGCTCCATGGAGTTATCTGAAGTGTGGGCTGCCACATCCTTCACTTTTAGTGGGGGTGAAGGAGACAAGGAAAGGGGTGGTTCCTGACCAGAAGCCTGCACTGACCACTCAGTGCTTGCATTTTTTTAAACTTCAGAAGAGGAGGCAATAGAGCTGGAGGCTTTTTTGTCAATGTAAGGCAAAACCAGTTCCTGATGCTCCGGCTTTAAAAGAAGTTTACCTACTCCCAGAAATGGGACCCTTAAAGGCCTTCTTGTGCCAGCTGATGATGCAGGCTCAACACCTCCTGCCTTAGCTGCTATCGTGCTTTTGGCAATACCAGCAGATGCACCACCACCACCATCAGTACCAGCTGGCCCCCCCACACCCACGTCCACTGCCTCTTCCACCATACGAAATAATTTTTGTGAAAATAGATTAAAAATACCAGCAGATATATGGTACTGTTTCAGAAGCGGACAGGTCTATACAGTCTAGGGATAATTGTAAATCTCCATATATTTCATGAGTCTGACACAGATGGTCACAGGCTCAGTATGGATTAGACAAATTAAAAATTTGCAAAAGGGTACAGTATCACTAGATACAAGGTATATATAGTATAGTTTAAACATACTGAATCTCCGTATACATTGCAGGAGGCAAACACAGATGCTCTCAGGCCCAGTATGGATCCAACAACAATATAGAAAGTTGAGAAAGGGTACTATGGCGCCCCTGAGGGTACGGTCGCCACAGAGGTACTGTACCTCATCCAAAGGTGTGGTATCCCACCCTCAGGTAAGGAGGGATCACCACTCAGGACTCCTAACTCTGAACTCAACACACACACTAGTTAGTCAGTGCTTTCTGGGTGAACCCGGCGGGAGGATGGCCTCATCCCAGACTGAAAAGGAAAGCGTGTTGGGGGTTAGTGTGGAAGGTAGGTACAGTGGGAGGAGCTTAGGTAGTGGAGTGATTGTGGGCATCCAATCAGAGAGAGCAAGCTGACAGTTGATGGGTGGAGCTAGTCTGAGGTAAATGGATCTCTCTAGAGAGTTGTCAGTCGGTGACAGGACAGAGTAAGAGCAGGATTGCTGTGAGAGCGCTGAGGGTCAGAGAAGAGAGAAAAATCTTGTCCAAGCTCCTAGACTGGAAGGAAGGGGTCCTTGGGGCATGGGAAGTGCAATAAGCCACCTGTGCAGCTCGTTTCTGGAGAAGGAAGGACCAGGCCTCATTGGGGAAGGTGGCTACTGAAGGTAGTGGAGAAATACAGAGCTCAGCTAGAAAGACGGAGGCTGAGGTAACTTTAAGTGCCTCAGTCGTAGTCGCATTCAATACTCAAAAAGGCAGCAGTTGGAATAAAGGACCCCGGTGCCTGACCCACATCGCCTGATGTGATCCGTGGCTGCCGGCTTTGGACACTGTTTGCAAAGGTGCACAGCAGGAAGGAAGGGAGAGATCAGCGCAGAGACACAGCCTAGAAAGGATACACAAGGAGGAGTCTTGAAAAGGTGTTCCTGATCTACCTTGGAGTTTGCCGGACCCCTCCCTCAGATGACACAGTACCAAGCGGTAAAACAAATTGTTGCAGCCAACAGCACACAGACTTATAAGATGCACGCTCCAAGGATCCCAGGGTCCAACAGGATCAGTAACTCACAAAGATTATAAAGAAGGAGCAGCATCTATTCCAGGTGAAGAAAAAACTTTAGCTTTTATTCTGCCATCAGTGGATACTCACGTTTCGACCATAACATGGTCTTTATCAAGTACAACAAATAGCAATTGGAATGATGTGGACAAACCAATCACCATTAAGGAAACGCCCCTTAGTAAAAAATACATCCATAATACATCATATAAAGCATCAAATATACAAAACAATCAGTGCGTTATGTTTAATACAATGTGAAATCATATGAATACAAAAAATCACACAACCAAAGGGACATAAATATTTGTAAACAATGTCCACAGAACGATCACCCAATCCTCATATGGCATAGCGTTCACTGATGGCAGAATAAAAGCTACAGTTTTTTCTTCACCTGGAATGGATGCTGCTTCTTCTTTATAATCTTTGACAGTACCAAGCGGGTCATCTTGTGCACAAAACTTTTGAGTAAAAACTCAGAAACTGCACCCAACTGTGTCCTTGGTGGCTTTTACAACTCGCCTGCTACACACGCTACACTCGCCATCACCGTCATTGGCTCACAAACACCATCTCAACTGCCCTGGGATACAGCTCTGCCCATGGAAAGCTTCATCATCTTGGCTACTTTAACACCGGCCCAGAGGATCTGCTTTGCAGCGTCGGCTACCCTAGCCGAGTACCACGGGTGGCGTCACGATCCCCCTTTTCCAAATTAATTATCATACCATCTTCCCCCTCATCTGAACTGTCATCTTCTTTATTGGACACCCAGGGCCACGGACCAGGTCCCAATCAACACCGTGACATACTTCCCCCTTAAAAGAGCCTGAAAGGCCCGGTACTGAGTAACCCCCGGCCCTGCGTGGCATTTCATTTTAACACCAGATAACAGGGATATATTGTATAGTTTCAACATTATAATTCTTCATATATATTTGAGGAGGCAGACACAGACGCTGTCATGGCCAGAATGGATTCGACAACAATCTAAAAAGTAGAAAAAGGGTACAGTATTACCAGATCCAAGGTATATATAGTATAGTTTCAACATTCAAAATCTCCGTATTTATTTCAGGAGGCAGACACAGACGCTCTGAGGCCCAGTATGGATTACACAACAATATAAAAAGCAGTAAAAGGGGAATGGATCCCAAGTGTACTGCTGTATACAGTGTTGGGGTCATTTGGCGATCTACATATATTTCAAGAGTAACACACAGCCTCTTACAGGCTCAGTATGGATTACACAAGAATATAAAAACTTAAGAAAGGGTAATGTTTTACAATCGTTCAGTTGCATACAGTGTTGGTGTCATTTTAAATCTCCTTATATTTTACCAGAGTAAGACACAAACTCTCACAGGCTCAGTATGGATTACACCCGAATATAAAAATGAGAAAAAGGGAAATGTATTTGAAATGTACACCAGTATACAGTGTTGGAGTACTTTGAAATTTTCGTTTATATTTCAGTGTCAGTCAACCAGTCCAGACTCTCCGCTAGAGGAAGGTAGATGGATAAAAGTACAAACGTAAAGTCGAGTGATTTTAGATGTTTTTGAATTAGTAATCAATGGAAAACCTACCAGGAGAATTCGCAGAGGCGATGCTGACCCTCAATAATTTTAACTGTGGATACAGCTAAAACGCAAATTAGTGAAGAAAGGGTTGCTGTATCGCAGTAGCGTTGATCCCATCACCATAACTCGTCTCCATCAAATTGTGATCACAGGGAGAGCTGTAGACATGGTCCTCACTGCCTATCATGATCTGTCTGGTCACTTTGGAGTGCAAAACACACAAAAAGGTAGGGGATTCTATTGGATTGCCATGAGAGTAGGCATTGAAAAATGGTGGCAGGAATGTCACACGTCTGTGACTATGAAAAATGTGAAAGGTGACCATAAAGCACCACTGCATCCGATTGGGAGTTGACGTCCATTACAAATGGTAGTCATTGGTATTCTGAAGGTAGAGGCTAGCAGGACAGGACATAGCTACATCTACATAGTAACATAGTAGCATAGTTATTAAGGTTGAAGGGAGACTTTAAGTCCATCTAGTTCAACCCATATCCTATCCTAACCTGCCCTAACATGTTGATCCAGAGGAAGGCAAAAAAACCCATGTGGCAAACAGTAAGCTTCACATTGAGGAAAAAACTTCCTTCCCGACTCCACATATGACAATCAGACTAGCTCCCTGGATCAACGCAATATTAAGGAAACTAATGTATATACCCTGTAATATTATACTTTTCAAGAAAGGCATCCAGTCCCTTCTTAAATTTTAGTAGGGAATCACTGATTACATCATATGGCAGAGAGTTCCATAGTCTCACCGCTCTTACAGTAAAGAATCCGCGTCTGTGAGTATGCTTAAACCTTCTTTCCTCCAGACATAGAGGATGCCCCCTTGTCCCCGTCACAGGTCTAAGAGTAAAAAGATCATTAGAAATGTTCTTGTACTGTCCCCGCATATATTTATACATTGTAATACCAATCATTGATCAGTACACCAAATTTGTAGTGGCCGTCCCTGTGACGAATTTAACTGGTCAGACTACACAGCGGTGGAGCATGGAGAGGTAAGTATTGGAAGTGCTGTGTCCCTGAGTAAGCAGGGGTACCCACTCATGGGTGCTGGTACTAGCACAGGGCCCCTCATAGTATGCCATTGTGTCTGACGGTGAGTGGGCCCCCTCACCGTCAGAGACACTTTATTGTACTATGAGAGGCCCTGTGCCAGTCCCGTCGCCAAAGTGTGGGGCCACACACCTGTTCAGGGCAACAGCACTTGCCCGGGTGCGGCAGGTGTTGACCCCGGGCCTGGCGTGGGGGGGCAGCCCATTTCGGGTGGTTTAAAAAATGGCATATGTTTATGTGTAGGCTGGACTTTCAGCTGCTGTAAATGGAGGAATTGGAGAAGTCAGAGGAAGAGGAGGACAAAAAGCGAGCCTTTTTTCTGGCAACCTATGTGTTATCAGGGGAGGGTGGGACAAAATCTTTTGAAACCCAAGCATAGTTCATTTTAATGAAGGTTAGATCATCAACATTTTTGGTCGACAGACGGATCCTTTTTTCTGTCAGGATTGATTCAGCAGCACTGAAGACTATTTCAGATAGCACACTACCAGCAGGGCAAGCGAACTCCTGTAAGGCATATTGTGCCAATTCAGGACATGTGTCCAGTTTTGAGGCCCAATAATCAAAGGGGAATGACCTATGAGGGAGAACCTCGATATTGGAGGAGAAGTAGTTTGTAACCATAGTTGACAACTGCTGTCTCCTGTCACTTGCAATCGATTCTGTATTAGCTGTCGTGTGCGCGGGACTTGAGAAATCAGACCACAACATGGTCAGGAAACCCTTGTCTCCAATGCCAGTTCGGCTGTGTGCACCACGAACACCTCTTCCATTTTGCCCACTATGGCTCGAGGGAGAACCAGCTCCGCTGCTGTGTGCTGGGAATGCCTCAAACAACCTGATTACCAGAGTTGCTTGTTTGTTAGCCAATATTAGCTCTAGATTCTCCTGTGACATGATGTTGTGTAATTTGCATTTATAGCGTGGATCGAGGATGCTGGCCAACCAGTAGTCATCATCCCTCATCATTCTGCAATGCGGGCGTTCCTTTTTAGGATCCGCAAGGCATAGTCACACATGTGGGCCAATGTTCCAGGTGTCAATGTTGCACTGGCAGTGCTGGGTGGAGGAGCACTTTCTGGCAAATCCACATCCCTCCAGTCATGCACAAACCCTGTAGCTGACCTTGGCACGCCCACATGTTCTCTTGCCCCCTGAGAAGCATCCTCCTCCCCAAAATAATCATCCCCCTCATCCTCCTCATCTTCCTCTTCCTCCACCTCATCCACGACAGTTCCCTGACCAGACAATGGCTGACTGTCATCAAGGCTTCCCTCCTCCTCCTCCTCCTGTTGCTCCTCAGCTGCAGACGCCTGATCCTTGTTGTGCGCCTAAGTTTGCATGAGCAGACGCATAAGTGGTATGCTCATGCTTATGATGGCGTCGTCTGCGCTTACCAGCCATGTGCATTCCTCAAAACACTGAAGGACTTTACAGAGGTCTTTCACCTTTGACCACTGCACACCCGACAATTCCATGTCTGCCCTCAAACTGCCTGCCCATGTATCCTCCCACAAATGCATTACAGCCTGCCTCTGTTAGCACAGCCTCTCAACCATGTGCATGGTGGAGTTCCATCTTGTAGCAACGTCTATGATTAGGCGGTGCTTGGGGAGGTTGAGTGATGATCACTGCAGCTTCTGCATATGACTGGAGTCAACATTTGAGCGACGGATACGGGTGTGTGAGCACAGTCTTCGCGCCTTATAGAGCAGGGCTGTTAACTCCGGATAATTATTTAGGAAGCACTGTACCACCAGGTTCAAGGTGTGAGCCAGGCAAGGTATGTGCGTGAGTTTTTAAAGCGCTTTGTCTGCCATAAAATTCCACCCATTATCACTGACTACCTTGCCTGGCACAAGATGTAGACTGCCCAGGCATGACTCAGTTTGTCGATGCAAGTAGTCGGCCAGTACCTCCGCGATGTGTCTACTGTCGCCAAAAGACATCATTTTTAAACAGCCTGCTGCCACTTACCTGTAGCTGTTCTATAGTGGGACACCTCGTGTGCAACACTGACAGATGTGGAAGGAGTGCTCGTGCGACTGCGCTCTGTCGACGAGCTTTCGCTTCTGTAGTAGGAGGAGGGTCGAATGTCTACAGCCAACTGTTTCCTATACCATGGGCTAGGCAGCACTGTTCCACCACTGCTGTCCCCTGTGGAGCCTGCATCCACCACATTAACCCAGTGCGCAGTGATGGACACGTAATGACCCTGGCCATGCCTACTGGTCCATGTATCTGTTGTGAGGTGCACCTTTCCCCACACTGATTGTTTTAGTGCCTGGACAATGCGGTATTTCAAATGCCGGTGGAGGGCAAGGATGGCTTTTCAAGAAAAGAAGTGCCGACTGGGTAGGTCATAGCGTGGGACAGCGTAGGCCATGAGCTCTCGGAAAGCTTTGTTTTCTACCAAACGGAAGGGCATCATCTCTAATGACATCAGTTTGGCGATGTAGGCGTTCAAAGCCAGTGTGGGCAGATGAGAGGATGAGTACTTTCTTGTCCTACTCAGAGTGTCTGCTAGGGTGAGCTGGACTTGAGAGCTGCATATGGGGAAGCTAGCATTGGACATGATGGACTGAGAAGGGGTTGGTGATGGTGAGGGTGTTGATGGCCTAGATTCAGTGTTTCCTCATGAAAATGTTGTGATTGCCTGACTTGTTTGGCCTAGCGATGACACCTCAACATTTCTAGATGGTGGTGTGCTTAGCGGTGGCCTTACAGTGGGGGAAGCGATGGAGCGTTGCCGGCTAACTTCAGTCGGAGCAGGTGCACATGTGCTACCTGAGCTTTTGTTTCCATCCACGCTTGCAAGTGCATGTTGGTTAAATGTCTAAGCATGCAACTGGTATTCAAATTTCTTAGATTTTTCCCTCTGTAAAGGTCCTTCGACACTTCTTACAGGTAACCTTTGCGTTATCAGTAGGATTTCGTTCAAAAAAGTGCCACACTGCACTCGTTCTACTATGGTACAAATTTTTAGGGCTTGCACACTGTGCTAATTTGATCGTCTGGCCAAGCTGTCCTGCAACTCTTTTAGTTTTCTTGCCAAGTTTTTTGACGGCTTCGGGCCTGCCGGATAACCGCTGGTGCGTTGACTATGCCTGCTGTGAATCCTTCTCCTGTTCTGACCTATTGTCACCAGCACCCTCTTCCCCCAATGGATGCCAATCCTGGTCAACAACTGGGTCATCCTTGTACTTGTCTTCAATGTCATCTGCACCTTCCTCTTTGTCACCATGTAAGGTGGTATAGTATGCGGGAAAGGGCACCTGAGTTTCATCAAGGTCTGATTCGGGCTCAGTAGACTGCGAGGGCAAGGTAGTGCTGTGGGTGAATGTACTAACAGATTTATCTAGCAGTGGCTGTGCATCAGTGCACTCCATATCAGATGCATCTTGGACTGGGGAATTCAGGATTTGACTTGATAACCCAGGAATGGTATGTGAAATGAGCTCCATGGAGTAATCTGAATTGTGTGCTGCAGCATCCTTCACTTTTGGTGTGGGTGAAGGTCACAACCAAAGGTGTTGTTCCTGACCAGAGGCCTGCACTGATGACTCTGTGCTTGCAGTTTTTGTAACTTCAAAAGAGGAGGCGATAGAGCTGGAGGCTGTTTTGGCAATGTAAGCCAAAACCTGCTCCTGATGCTCTGGCTTTAAAAGTGGTTTACCTACTCTCAGAAAAGGGAACCTTAAAGGCCTCCTTGTGGCAGACGATGATGCAGGCTCAACACCTCCTATTATGGATGGCGGAACGCACCTAATAAAAATAATAGAAGGTGCGTTCGCCACCCGGGGTCCACCGTGCGGTAGATGATAAGACAGCTGCTGGACAATGGCAGATACTCCAATGAGTGAAGTAGTGCGCTCGGGTTAACGTCACCCGAGCAGCTAAGGTCAGCTCTGTTCAGGCACAGAGAACCTTAAACAAATAAATACAAAAACGCTGATCTTGTTAAGTGCACAAGGTAACCAGCGGGTGGCGTCGCAACCGCGAACGCCAGAGGACTGCTAAGCGCAGGTGCCGCGGTAACTATCGCCGCTAGACGACGGTGCCAACAGGGCAGACACCGACGGGCGCTAGTGCTAGGTGCGGTAGCACAGTGGCAAATAGCTAGCCACTACCTTGGGCTGACTATACACACTCGGTCACCACTTGTAATATCAGAGGGTAGGGGTTTCCAATAAGTCAGTCACCAGAACATGCATCCATCGCCATTCACACATAGCATAATAGGTCTACACTAGCACATGGCCGAGCCGCCATGCAGGTTTTTTATAGCCATGCGCTTCCGGGACCTTCCAGTAACCTGGGAAGAACCAATCAGATCCGACGCAGGACCTGGACATCTGACCCCTGCTCTCCACTGAGAGGACAAGTTGCAGGCATGCCCAGTAGCATGGCACAAGGACTTAGCCTCTGGAGCGGTTCCCTGCAGAGCAGGTTGCGCTACCATTGCTGCACCAGAGGTGGCAGCAACATCTAGGCTCACAGAATGAGTCTGAGCAGAATGCCTGGCTTACCGTGATTGCTGGGCAGGAGTCCGAGCGGTTGGCGCGGAATGGGGGACCATCGGATGTCTGGCTCTGGATTCCCGCTGTGCAGCGTCAGGAATCTAATTCCTCCTGCCTTAGCTGCTTTTGCCAGAACCAGTCAATGCACCACCAAGACCATCAGTACCAGCTGCACCCCCCCGCCCACGTCTGCAGCCTCTTCCACCAGACTTCCTCATGTTTGGGAAAATGTACCAAAAATACCAGCAGAGAAATGGTACTGTATGAGTAGCATACAGCTGTGTAAGGTGTATGTAAGAAGTGAAATCTCCGTATATATTTTGTGAGTCACAGACGCTCACCCAGTATGTATTTCACTGTAATCCAAAAAGCAGATATACGGTACTGTATCAGAGGTGTACAGCTGTATACGTTGTTGGTGAAACTGTCAATCTCAGTATATGTATTTACGGAATGTCACACACACACGCTGACTCTGTGTAGATGTGTCCGTAATAAGAACACCAAATATCCTATACTGTTTGATAATCAGACAGCTCAATACGGTGTATGGAGAAATGGAAATGTCTGTATATGTATTTATGGAGTGTCACACACACACGCTGACTCTGTGTAGATGTGACCGTAATAAGAGCACCAGATATCCGATACTGTTGGATAATTGGACAGCTCAATACGGTGTATTGAGAAGTGGAAAAGTCCGTATATGTATTTACAGAGTCTCACAGACACACGCTGACTCTGTGTAGATGTGACCATAAAAAGAACACCAGATATCCGATACTGTTTGAGAATCAGACTGCTCAATACGGTGTATAAAGAAATGGAAATGTCCGTATATGTATTTTTGGAGTGTCACACACACATGCTGACTCTGTGTAGATGTGACCGTAATAAGAACACCAGATATCCGTTACTGTTTGATAATCGGACAGCTCAATATGGTGTATAGAGAAATGGAAATGTCTGTATATGTATTTAAGGAGTGTCACACACACACGCTGACTCTGTGTAGATGTGACCGTAATAAGAACACCAGATATCCGATAATGTTTGATAATCGGACACCTCTATACGGTGCATGTATGGAAAAATGTTAATCTCCGTGTATTTTTTATGGAGTCACACACATATAGCATGTATTTGTCTGTGATACCATCCAGTACACGGTAGTGTGTGAGGAGCGTACACCTCTATACAGTGTGTCAAAAAATTTACTCTCAGTATCTACTGTACAGAAAAAAAGGAATAAAAGGATTTTTGCTTTTTGAAAAAGCAGTCTGCACAGCAGTGTGAAAACAGCAATGCAGCTATCAGGGAGCCTTATATGGCAGCTTAATCACCTACAGAGCTGCTGCACAAAAAAGTGTGAAAAAATGAAGGATTGGTTACTGTGCAGAAAAAAGGAATAAAAATATTTTTGCTTTTAAAAAAGCACTCTGCACAGCAGTGTGCAAGCAGCAGTGCAGCTATCAGTGAGCATTATAAGGCAGCCTAATAACCAACAGAGCTGCTGCTCACAAACATATCCTCCCCTGTCACTGCACACTATACTGTTGTGTTGTACAGTGACATTTGCTATCATCAGAAGCAACTTTTTTTTGGCTTGCCTAAACACTCTCCCTATTGAGAACGAGCAGCAGCAACCTCTCCCTATGCTAAGATCGGCAGAAGTAAGATGGCGGTCGGCGGTCACGGCCTTTTATAGGCACTGTGACGCCACACAAAGCCAGCCAATCACTTCAATGCCCTCCTCTAACATGGTGGTGGCCGCTGCCTATGTAATCGCGTTGCCCACAGTGTGCGTCCTTGATGATTGGATGAGAAAAGGAGCTGGAAGCATTGTGGGTAACGCTACTTTGGCACGCGGGTCGGCGACCTCATGGCCGACCTCTCGCTATGGTCAGGTTTCAATCAGCGAAACCCGACTTTAGCCAAAGTCGGCGGATTCTGAATTTGGCCGACCTGTTTCGCTCAATTCAAATGCCTACAATTTGCCTGATTTCTCTTCTGGGGTAAGCATCAGAGTGTCTTCCCTTAAGTTCACACACCGCACAGGTATCTTTCCATCACGCACAGTAGCTAATGTCCTGGCTACTAAGAGCCCTGACAGTAGATTTTCAACAGTAGCTGGTTCTAATTGTACTTCGATCCCCTCCAGCGGGATGCAATCTCAGACAGGTAAAGACAGCACACTTTGACCCGGACGTAAGTCTAGTTTGGTTGTAGCCAGAATGATCACTTTTCCCAATACCTTTCCTTCACAAGAGACCTCTTGTGCCTGGGCCGTCCGGATCAATTGCTGAAACATTCTCCTTTGTGGTGTACGTGGCTCCGTTGTTTCAGGAACGCATTAGGAGACTCGTTAATAAGAAGACTTCCAAACTCTTTAAGTACACTCATTCCTAGTGTGACAGTATGTCCTTGCATGGGGTTGCCTGCAGTTAACACCACTCCCTTGTGGCACCACTCCCTTGAAGAATCTGAAGAATTTGTATTAGTCTAGCCTGATGCAGAGACCTGCGTAGTCTAGAAAGCTTGCAATTTGTTACCAACTTTTCAGTTAGTCATTAAAATGTATCAACCACTGAGAACTCTCAATTCTAAATATTCTTCTATCTACTGGCTAACACGGTACAAAGATATATATCGTTCCTGTACTGGAAACTGGTGTATGCAGCAGAAACTCTGAGAGCGGAGAAACAGGAGATCCATACAAGTTCACTGCAGCATGTAGAAAGCCAGGAAGCCACCAGGGTCAGGAGCTGGACACAGACAGAGTACTCTAGCACAGACTAAAGGCTGGGGTGGAGTAATAAAGCAGTAAGACGAGGGTCACATGAGACAAAGACACCATCTTGACAGAGGTCAAGAATGCTCAAAAAGTAATAAAAAATGTTTAGAGTCCTGACATTACTCCCTCCTTAGAAATGGCCTTTGGATGATCCTGGGCCCGGTTTCTCAGGGAATCTCTGATGAAAACGAGAAATTTTCTGTTGGGCATTAATGTTTCCCACAGGTTCCCAAGAGTCTTCTTCAGGGGGATACCCCTGCCATCTTATCAGATATTGGAGCCAATTCCTGCAAATCCTAGAATCAATAATTTCTTCCACAACAAATTGTTCTTGCCCATCAATCACTACAGGCTGTGGAGGGGGCACAACACGTCCCTGGAAGGTGTTAGGAGATTCAGACTTTAGTAAGGAAACATGGAAAACTGGGAGTACCTTCATAGTTCTAGGCTGCTTCAGGTGGCAGGCCACAGAGCTCATAATACCATTGATCTTGAAAAAGCCGATGAACTTCTGACAAGTTTCTGTGAAGGAATGTTCAATTTCTGATTTTTAGTGGATAACCACACAGAATCTCCTGCCTTGAACATGCGTGCCGGTTTACAGAATCTATCAGCTGATCTCTTGTAAAGTTCTTGAGCTGCAGTCAGGCATTTCTTCAGAACCTCCAGGTTTTGCCTCAATGTTGTCAGCCTTTCCTCTACAGCCGGTATCGGAATATTAATTGGAGACCTAGTTAAGAAACTCAGATGTTAAGCCAGATTGGCAAAGAAAGATGTGAACTTAGTGGAGGCACTCTGAGAAATGTTATACGAGAACTCAGCTAACGGGAGTAACTCCAACCAATCATCCTGAAGATGGCTGATGTAGCATCATAGACACTGTTCCAAAATCTGGTTGGTACTCTCGGTTTGACCATTTGTCTGTGAATGAAAAATGGAAGAAAGATAGACATTAATATTTTGGTCAGAGCAAAACTCCTTCCAGAATCTTGAGGTGAACGGCACTACACGGTCAGAGATGATCTCATCCGGGACTCCATGTAGCTGAAAAACATTCTGCATAACCAAGCTCACTGTATCGTTCAATGCGTCCAAATTTATTTTGCCGACCTTCCACATCTTTTTGATCTAATTATGGAAAACACCTGCTCTTATTTGCTTCCTGCAGTCATTGTTCCAGCAGACTCCTCTTTAGGCTAGAGTATCCTGTAATAATTACAATGGATCACTCAGGAGTCACTTTGCGTGGAACAAGACAACTACAGAACACAGTTAGTAGATGGTAAAGTCTATATTATATCACATGATGATCCAAACAAGTGCAGAGGAAAACACAAGTCCATAAACACTTGGTGTTAATATTGAATGCAACCTAATAGAGTCTGTAGAAAATTTCAGAGGGAAATGCAATCAAACAAAGCAGTCTGTGAAGCACAGTTATACTTGGAGAAACTTAACACAAGTAAGTCCTTGTTTTGTGCATACAGGAATATACACTGCTCAAAAAAATAAAGGGAACACTTAAACAACAGAATATAACTCCAAGTAAATCACACCTCTCTGAAATCAAGCTGTCCACTTAGGAAGCAACACTGATTGGCAATCAATTTCACATGCTGTTGTGCAAATGAAATAGACAACAGATGGAAATTATTGGCAATTATCAAGACACCCTCAATAAAGGAGTGGTTCTGCAGGTGGGGACCACAGACCACATCTCAATACCAATGCTTTCTGGCTGATGTTTTGGTCACTTTTTAATGTTGTTTGTGCTTTCACACTCGTGGTAGCATGAGATGGACTCTACAACCCACACAAGTGGCTCAGGTAGTGCAGCTCATCCAGGATGGCACATCAATGTGAGCTGTGGCTAGAAGGTTTGCTGTGTCTGCCAGTGTAGTGTCCAGAGGCTGGAGGAGCTACCAAGAGAAAGCCCAGTACACCAGGAGATGTGGAGGGGGCCATAGGAGGGCAACAACCCAGCAGCAGGACCGCTACTTCCGCCTTTGTTCAAGCACAACCCCCATCTGTGGATGTCAGGCACTCAGACCATCCTCATGGAGTCAGTTTCTATCCATTTGTGCAGACACATGCACATTTGTGGCCTGCTGGTGGTCATTTTGCAGGGCTCTGGCAGTGCTCCTCCTGTTCCTCCTTGAACAAAGGCGGAGGTAGCGGTCCTGCTGCTGGGTTGTTGCCCTCCTGCGGCCCCCTTCATGTCTCCTGGTGTACTGTCCTGTCTCCTGGTAGTGCCTCCAGCCTCTGGACACTACGCTGACAGACACAGCAAACCTTCTTGCCACAGCTCGCATTGATGTACCATCCTGGATGAGCTGCACTACCTGAGCCACTTGTGCGGGTTGTAGAATCCATCTCATGCTACCATGAGTGTGAAAATGCAACCAACATTCAAAAGTGACCAAAACATCAGCCAGAAAGCATTTGTACTGAAATGTGGTCTGGGGTCCCCACCTGCAGAACCACTTATTTATTGAGGGTGTCTTGGTAATTGCCAATAATTTCCATCCATTGTCTATTCCATTTGCACAACAGCATGTGAAATTGATGGTCAATCAGTGTTGCTTCCTAAGTGGACAGTTTAATTTCACAGAGGTTTGATTTACTTGGAGTTATATTCTGTTGTTTAAGTGTTCCCTTTATTTTTTTGATCAGTGTATATATAAGCCAGTTCAAATAATGTATTAATTCATCTAGGGAGGTCTGGGTATTAAGTCTCAGGTATTTGCAGAGCAGCAACAGCTTAGGTGTACCACAAATGCAGGTGAGAGCAACACGGCAGCCAGAAGCAGAAGATTGAATACTGGAAATTGTTGTATGCAGCAGAAACTCTAAGAGCGGAGAAACAGGAGATCCACACAGATTCACAGCAGCAGGTAGAAAGCCAGGAAGCCACCAGGGTCAGGAGCTGGACACAGGCAGAGTACTCTGGCACAGACTAAAGGCTGGGGTGCAGTTATAAAGCAGGAAGACAAGGGGCACATGAGACAAAAGACGCCATCTTGAAAGAGGGCAGGAATGCCCAAAAGGTAATAAACAATATTCAGAGTCCTGACATACAGGTGCTCATAGTAATCTGACATTCACAACCATAGAGGTCTGCAGTAGACCTCTGGTTGTCATGCCAACCCATCGGTGACCCGCGATCACGTGATGGGGGTCACCGATGGGTGGATTTCCGGTGTCATTGCCAGAAGCGCATGTTAAATGCTGCTGTCATAGTTTGACAGCGGCATTTAATGGGTTAATAGCCGCAGGTGGATCGAGGTTCCACTCGTGGCTGTTCTGGGCACATGTCAGCTGTTTAAAACGGTGTGGAGCCCGGAGCCGTGTGTGTACGAGGTGTATGGTGCAGAGCCCGGAGCCGTGTGTGTACGAGGTGTATAGAGCGAAGCTGTGTGTGTATGAATTGTACCTGAGCATAGCCGAGTGTGTACGAAGTGTGCGGTGCAGAGCCGCGTTTGTACAAGGTGTGCGGAGTGGAGCTGCGTCTGTATAAGGTGTATGGTGCAGGTGCAGAGCCCGGAGCTGTGTGTGTATGAGGTATACAGAGCGGAGCAGTGTGTGTACGAGGTGTGCGGAGCAGAGCCGCATGTGTACAAGTTGTGCAGACTGGAGCCGCGTGTGTATGAGGTGTCCGGTGTGGAGCCCGGAGCCATGTGTGTACAAGGTGTACAGAGCAGCGCCATGTGTGTACGAGTTGTGCACAGCGGAGCCGCATGTGTGCGAGGTGTGCGGAGCAGAGCTGACTGTGTACGAGGTGTACGGAGCGGAGATGGATGTGTACGAGGTGTGCGGAGCAGAGCCGAATATGTATGATGTGTACGAGGTGTTGGGAGCAGAGCCGCGTGTGTGCGGAGCGGAGCCGCATGTGTACGAGGTGCACGGAGAAGAGCCGCATGTGTACAAAGTGTACGGTGTGGAGCCCAGAACCGTGTGTGTACGACGTGTATGGAGCGGAGCCGTTTGTGTACGAGGTGTACGGAGTGGAGCCGTGTGTGTATGAGGTGTACAGAGCAGAGCCGTGTGTGTACGAGGTGTACGGAGCGGAGCCATGTGTGTATGAGATGTACGGAACGGAACCCTGTGTGTACAAAGTGTACGGAGCAGAGCCGTGAGTCTATGAAGCGGAGCAGAGCTGGGTGTGTACGGGGTGTATGGAGTGAAGCCGCGTGTGTACGGAGCGGAGCCGTGTGTGTACGAGGCATACAAACCGGAACCGTGTGTGTATGAGGTGTGCGGAGCCATGCATGTACGAGGTATATGATGGGACGCATTCATACCTCCCAACCGTCCCGGATCTAGCGGTACAGTCCTGATTGTGAAAGAGAGACTGCCCCAGCCGGGAGCTCACTTTTCCCGCGGACACAGGAGTACACGGTGGAGCCCCAAGGAGCACTTTAAAACTCGCATGTGACGTTCTACCGGAAGTTACGTGCTGGAAGTTGACCAGAAATGAGATCATTTCGGGAGGAGATTTTGACGGAACCATGGAGGCACTTCAGGGAATGATTCAGATCCATCACTGTGTCCTCCTCCTACAGCGTGGACAGTCGGATCACCTTGGAATCGGGGATGCTGGCCATGTGAGCGGATCATGATTTGTCCTGCATCGGGAGGCTCAGATGGACACTACAATGGGAGCAGGGCTGCTATGGTATCTTTATAGAATATTTCTTTCTCTCTCTCTCTGTTCTTTCTTTCTCTCTAATCTTTTTTTTTCTTTCTCTGTTCTTTCTTTCTCTCTCTCTGTTCTCTTTCTTTCCCCTCTTTCTTTCTTTCTTTCTCTCTTGGTTCTTTCGCTCTCTCTGTTCTTTCTTTCCTCTCTTTCTCTTTCTCTGTCCTTCTTTCTCTATAGCTCTGTTCTTTCTTTCTCCCTCTGTTCTTTCTTTCTTTCCCATCTTTCTTTCTCTCTCTCTGTTCTTTCTTTCTTTCTTTCTCTGTTCTTTTTTTCTTTCCCCTCTTTCTTTCTTTCTCTCTCTGTTCCTTCCATTCTTTCTTTCTCTCTACCACTCTGTTCTTTCTTTCCCCTCTTTCTTTTTTCTCTCTCTCTGTTGTTTTTTCTGTCCACTCTTTCTTTCTCTCTCTGTTCTTTCTTTATTTCTTTCCCCTTTTTCTTTCTCTCTCCCTCTCTTTTCTTTCTTTCTCTGTTTTTTCTTTATTTCTTTCCCCTCTTTCTTTCTTTCTTTCTCTCCCTATTCTTTTTTTCTGTCCATTCTTTCTTTCTCTCTGTTCTTTCTCTTTCTTTCTCTCTGTTCTTTCTTTCTTCCTTTCTCTTTCTCTCTCTGTTCTTTCTTTCTTTCCCCTCTTTCATTCTCTTTCTCTCTGTTCTTTCTTTTGCTCTGTTCTATTTCTTTCTTTCTCTTTCTCTCTGTTCTTTCTTTTGCTCTGTTCTCTTTCTTCCTCTCTTTCTTTCCCCTCTTTCTTTCTTTTCTTTCTCTCTTTCTCTCTGTTCTTTCTCTCTCTGTTCTTTCTTTCCTCTCTTTCTCTCTCCCTGTTCTCTTTCTTTTTCTCTGTTCTTTCTCTCTCTCTCTCTCTCTATTCTTTCCTCTCTTTCTCTCTCTGTTCTTTCTTTCTTTCATTCTCTCTGTTCTTTCTTTCTCTTTCTTTCTCTCTCTGTTCTTTCTTTCCCATCTTTCTTTCTCTCTCTCTGTTCTTTCTTTCTTTCTCTGTTCTTTTTTTCTTTCCCCTCTTTCTTTCTTTCTTTCTTTCTTTCTCTCTCTGTTCCTTCCATTCTTTCTTTCTCTCTACCACTCTGTTCTTTCTTTCCCCTCTTTCTTTTTTCTCTCTCTATGTTGTTTTTTCTGTCCACTCTTTCTTTCTCTCTCTGTTCTTTATTTCTTTCCCCTTTTTCTTTCTCTCTCCCTCTCTTTTCTTTCTTTCTCTGTTTTTTCTTTATTTCTTTCCCCTCTTTCTTTCTTTCTTTCTCTCCCTATTCTTTTTTTCTGTCCATTCTTTCTTTCTCTCTGTTCTTTCTCTTTCTTTCTCTCTGTTCTTTCTTTCTTCCTTTCTCTTTCTCTCTCTGTTCTTTCTTTCTTTCTTTCTTTCCCCTCTTTCTTTCTCTTTCTCTCTGTTCTTTCTTTTCCTCTGTTCTATTTCTTTCTTTCTCGCTCTCTGTTCTTTCTTTTGCTCTGTTCTCTTTCTTTCTCTTTCTTTCTCTCTCTTTTCTTTCTTTCCCATCTTTCTTTCTCTCTCTGTTCATTTTTTCTTTCCCCTCTTTCTTTCTTTCTGTTTTTTCTTTTTTCCCTCTTTCTTTCTCGCTGTTCCATTCCCTCTTTCTCTCTACCTCTCCGTTCTTTCCTTCTGTCATGCTCACCATGTCTGTTATGTCCGCCATGTGTGTTTTGCCTCATGACCCTGGAGCGGTGTGCATGCGCATCTCATGTCTGCTATCCTGCTTGTTCCCTAGAGCAGTATGCACACTCACCTCATGTCTGCTGAGCTGCAAGATGCCTGCGTTTCTGCTTTGCCTTCTGTGATCTTCTCGTCATGTCTAGAAACCTTGATCATGTGACGTTTCCTAAGATCCTGCACTGTCTGGTTCTGCAATCATCTCGTCATGTCTGAAACTCTGATCATGTGACCTTTCCTAGGATCCTGCACTGTCTGGTTCTGCAATCATCTCGTCATGTCTGAAACACTGATCATGTGATCTTTCCTAGGATCCTGCACTGTCTGGTTCTGCAATCATCTCGTCATGTCTGAAACACTGATCATGTGACCTTTCCTAGGATCCTGCACTGTCTGGTTCTGCAATCATCTCGTCATGTCTGAAACACTGATCATGTGACCTTTCCTAGGATCCTGCACTGTCTGGTTCTGCAATCATCTCGTCATGTCTGAAACACTGATCATGTGATCTTTCCTAGGATCCTGCACTGTCTGGTTCTGCAATCATCTCGTCATGTCTGAAACCTTGATCATGTGATGTTTCCTAAGATCCTGCACTGTCTGGTTCTGCAATCATCTCATCATGTCTAGAATCCCTGATCATGTGTCCTTCCTAGGATCCTGCACTGTCTGGTTCTGTGATCATCTCGTCATGTCTGAAACCCTGATCATGTGACTGCGCTCTGTGATCCTGGAGCATCTGAACTAGGAAGTTCTCCCCTGGTCCTGACCCGGAAGAGGAGGTGCTATGTCCTATATTAGACCGCCCCTTCCTATGCTCAGGGCCTGAGTATTGTGTTGTGTCCCTGCATGGCTGCTTGGTCTGTGTGGCGCTCCCTCTATTCTCTGCCCTTGCACTTTGCTTTGTCATGCGTCTCTGCACACGCTCCGTGCTCGTACTCCGTCTCTTGTCCCGTGCCTTGTCTTATGTTTGTCCGTTGTGCCATGTTCGTCCTTGTCCTGCTTGGACTTGTAGTCCTTCTGTTATTCTCTGCCTTGCCTGTTTTCGCTATGCCTTGTTTCGTACCTTGACTTGCTCTGCCTTGTTCCTCCCTATGGTCTCAGTCTTTGCTTGCTCTGCCTCGCTCTCTCCTATGGTGCTCTGTAGTGCTCCCTGGCACACGCACCACCCCTCCTTTCTTTCCTTTTGTGTTCTTTTCCATGTCTAGTCCCAAGGCTCTGCCTTAGTCTGGCTCTGGGCTTCGGCCTACGCTCCGCTGCTAGACTCTGTTCCTGCTCTGTTCTTGTTACGTGTTTCAGCCTATGCTTCCATTCCTGGTTCTGTACTCTGTTTAAGCCCTGCCTGGTTTCTTGTCTTGTGTTCCTTTGTTGCTTCGTATGCTCTTTGCATGCGCCTGGCCTTCCTAGCCTCCTGTTTTGTGCCTCAGCCGTGCCCGCCTGCTTGTGCCTCAGCCGTGCTCGTCGGTCAGTGTCAGCTGTGTCGCCTGCCATGCCTCAGTCGGGTTCACTGGAGTCTTGCCCGTCTGTCAGTGCTGCAGCCTGATCAGCTTGCCAGTGCCCCAGCCATGCCCTCTGTGCTCCCTTGCACCTCACGCTGTTTCTGCACTGTGCTCTACATGCTCTCTATAGCACGTGCAGGCCTCGCCTGCCCATGGCATACCTCCCCATGCTTCTGTAAAAGTACGCGCAGGCTTTGCCATGTCGCCTGTCATGCCCTCCTGCAAGCACAGGCCCTAACCCTGTCCTGGAGCCCTGACCCTGGCGTGCCTCTCTGCACGTGCAGGACTCTGCCTCGCCTGACCCTGGCGTGCCTCTCTGCATGCGCAGGACTCTGCCTCGCCTGACCCTGGCATGCCTCTTTGCACGTGCAGGACTCTACTTTGTTACCTTGTGCCTTGGCGTATCTCTACACACGCACTCTGTCTTACCTTGTGCTTTGGCGTGTCTCTACACACGCACCCTGTCTCGTTTTGTGAACCCTGGCGTGTCCCCTACACACGCACCTTGCCTTGCACCTAGCCTTGAACCCTGGCGTGTCCCCTACACATGCACCTAGCCTTGCACCTAGCCTTGGACTTTGGCGTGTTCCATAACACGCACCATGCCTGGATATCTGATGTGCCTGCTTGCCTGAACCCTGGTTTGCCTGTCGGATGCCCGGAACCTGCCAATCGCTGCCAGAGATCGTAAGATCGATGACTGCGGCCTGATGTCGGGAGCTGATGTCCGCAGCCTGATGCCTTGATCATGTCAATCGTTGCCAGCGGTCTGGAGTCCGATGCCATTGTGCCTTTACCTGTACCTAGGCATGCCACCTGGCACGTACCATGCTATGGACCTTGGCGTGCCCACGCACGCACTTTGCACGTTTTGCTTGTTCTCACGTTTTTACACTGAATGTGATCCTGAAGACCTTAATGAAGATATCTTGCACTTACCTCTTGTCTTGTCTTGTTTCCTGACTGTCCGTGGTCGTCAGACACTCCCGCAGTGTCCCCCTGAGCCGTCTGGTCCCAGCAGTCGTGGTGGCTCACCCCCTTGGTCTTGCCCCTGACACTCCCTGTACAGGGGTGGGTTCTCACTAGGTCAGCTCGCCCTAGGTGGGTGGGTGCCACGGCCCAGAGGGTCCACTCTAAAAAGGAAAATGGGCTCAGCAGAAGCCGAGTCCATCACACTTTCTTTCTCTTTCTTTCTTTCCCCTCTTTCTTTTTTCTCTCTCTGTTTTCTGTCCTCTATTTCTTTCTCTCTCTGTTCTTTCTCTGTTCTTTCTTTATTTCTTTCCCCTCTTTCTTTCCCTCTCCCTCTGTTCTTTTTTCCCTCTTTCCTTTTCTCTCTGTTCTTTTTTCTGTCCACTCTTTCTTTCTCTCTGTTCTTTCTTTCCCCCTCTCTGTTCTTTCTTTCTTTCCTTCCCTTATTTCTTTATCTCTGTGTTTTTTCTATCTTTCCCCTCTTTTTTTCTGTTTCTCTCTGTTCTTTCTTTTGCTCTGTTCTTTCTTTCTCTTTCTTTCTTTCTTTCTTTCTTACCTACTTTCTCTCTCTAATCTTTCTTTCTCTCTCTGTTCTTTCTTTCTCTTCTTCCTTTCTTTCTTTCTCTGTTCTTTATTTCCCTTCTTTCTTTCTGTTCTTTCTTCCCCTCTTTCTGTTCTCTCTCTGTTCTTTCTTCCTCATCTTTCTTTCATACGTACACTACTAATCAATAGCCTCCTTCACATGAATGTGTTTTGCCAAAGAGCATGGGTCTGTGTGGATCACATGTGTCCGTGTGATCCACATGGAGACAAGTCCATTTTTGACCGGCACCACGGATGCCACATGGCATGAATCAAGGTATGTGCTAAAGGGGGGGCCCACTGAGACTCTTTTGCCCGGGGCCCTCCAAACCCTGGAGCCGGCCCTGCTCCTGCCCATGTTATGCAAATTCAAAGGATGACTGTCCATGTCATCCAATATATCAACTTAAAGATATTATTCTGGTGAACTATCTTCCTTAAACCCCAGGATGTTATGTGCTAGGGGATTAAGGAGCTGAATCGTGTCCTTTTGAGATTGGAAAGCCCTTAATAGGTGTTTTTGGTGGAGGAGGTGGACAGTCTCTTAAACTGACTGTGTCGCTGTCAGAGGAAGCAGCATCCTGCTGTGATTGATATGTGTGATGTACCTATCCATCAATGTCAATGGCTGCTCTCTTTCCCCAGTCCCACACACTCGGTGCCTTGGGGTGATCTTCGACTCTGTGCTCTCTTTCAAACCACATATCCAAGCCCTCGCCTCCTCCTGCCACCTCAAACTCAAAAATATTTCCCGGATCCACTCATTCCTCAACCATGAAACCACAAAAACACTAGTGCATTCTCTTATCATCTCCCGCCTCGACTACTGCAACCTCCTACTCTCTGGCCTCCCCGCTAGCACTCTGGCATCGCTCCAGTCCATCCTACACTTTGCTGCCCGACTAATCCACCTGTGCTGGGTATGCTGGTGCCAGTAGTGCCAGTATTGCTGCTTCTTTTGGGGGCTCATTTTTTTCTTCTTGATACTGCTTTTTTCTTTTACACTACCATGTCTGTTGCCAGTGCCACTTTTTCCATTTACCATATATTTTAACCCCTTAGTGACAGAGCCATTTTGCAGCTTAATGACCAGAGCATTTTCAGCACAATTTTGGAAACAATTTTTTTTGTTAGGAAGTTATAGGGGTTAAAAGTTGACCAGCAATTTCCCATTAAAAGGCATATCAGCGGTCATTAAGGGGTTAAACATAAGTAAAATGTTTGCAAAATAGTTTAACCACATTTATACAATATTTGTTTTAATTAACCAGAAATGCTAGGTATGGTACAAGTGATGGCCAAAATTGCTAATGCAACAATCGCATGCCAGTAGTATCATTGTGGAGTGTATGTGTCTTCAGTTACTAAATTTAAAAAGGTGTGACAAAAAAGATCTGCACAATGAAATGTTGCAATTTAGTTTAATGTCTTTTCAGATTTTCTGGGAATCGCAGATACTTGAGTGAGATGTTCACATTCCCATAGCTGCACGGTCCGCATCTGTTAGACAGCCACAAAGCATGCAGGGATTGTCTGAAAAGCATGGGCCAACCCTGCATGTTTTGCGTCCAACAGCCATGAAAAATGTGGCAGTGGGGACTCGAACATGTGACTCAGTGCATAACTGAGCACCCTTGGTAAGCTTAAGTAAGGAGCACTAGTGACCAACATTTCTGTGACATGCACAAAAATTATTGTACATTTTTCCACACCAGTCTTTAAGAAATGGTACAGAAGAATATTTAAAATTCCATTTACATTTTTTTAATTATCTTCTTGTAGGCCATCGACTATCAGTACGTTATAATTTCCTTTGACCACCTTATATTACAGTATTCGTATTTGATAATGTGACATGTACTATGCTGGTCAAATGAAAAATTATAAGAACCATAGTGCTCCTCTAACATCTATGGACCATCTGGAGACAGGGAGCAACCAATGAAGTTAGTTTCTAGAGCTCATTGTTTCCTATTATGCCCCCAAACCTTTCTATAGGTTCCCTATGTAGGTGAACACACTGTATTTGTACCTTTACTATGTTACTTACCACTTTTTATTTCTTTTTTTATTATTATTTCTCCTCCGCATTTATAATCTATTGGCATCTTTCAGTGTTTTTCTATCTATCACGCTTATAAATATTTATTACAAATATACAAATTAAACCTTAACAGTCCATTCATACATCAGCACCACACTTGTTTATACAAAAGGACACGCTGGGCCATATTTCAATTGGATTGTTTTTTTAAGTTGCTGACATAATGATTTTTAAGATTAGCATTTTTGTTTGCCTTTCCTGATTCTGCAGTGAATTGTACCTTGGAAAGCTTTCAGTGTTGTCACTTAAACCTGGTTATGTTTACAGAGCTAGAATTATGGACTTGGGAGCTCAACAGGAAGCTCTTGACTTTGGGCAAACACATCTAAAAGGAGGTTACGTGAATGTTTAAGGGTTCTGAGTGGGATAGATAGATAGAACAATGAAGCAACACCAGACTCCTTCATTTTGGGTGTCAGACCTCAAAAAATATACCCCAATAAATTTGTCTGATACAAGTAGAGAAAAAGAAGGATGCAAAGTTTACTTTGTGTTTGCCTATATTATACCGTAAAGTTTTAATTCTATAATAAAATATTTTTAAAGCAACAAGTAGGTATTGTACTGTACTGCATACTGTACATTCATTAAGACACAATTGTAAATAATATATAAATCTAAAAAAGCATCTGATAAATAAATAAATAAATGTTAAAAATCATAGTGGTTCAAAATAGTAAATCCCATCAACATACAGAACAGTGTAGAGTCAAGTATATAAATAATACTTTAACAATTTATATTTCATCACAAGTTTATGCGTAAATAAAAGAATGGTGCACTTGATATCCGGTAATATAATAGCCCCGCTCTACTGAAACAAAGCTCCAATATTGGCATTCAAAACAATCTGCTGTGCTTGTCTGTAATTAGTCCAGTTCCTACGTTGGGTGGGGAGGAAAGTTAGGTTACTAAACTCATGTGTAAACAGGCGCATGTGCTGAGGATCTTAGAGATCGTGGGCACAATCTTTGTAGTGGAACTGCAAGACCTGGATAGATAATTCTTTGCCCCAACATGTCCGACTATCAACCACATTTGGATCCTTCAGACGGAACCTGAAAACCCATCTCTTCAAGAAAGCCTACAGCCTGCAATGACCCCACTACCTCCTCACCACTACCGAAGATATCGCCTCAACCAACACCAGAACTGCTGCAACCCACCAACCTACTGTCTCCTTCCCCAAGATCCTGTAGCATGTAAGCCCGAAAGGGCAGGGTCCTCTCTCCCCTCTGTATCAGTCTGTGATTGTTAGTTTGTTTACTGTAAGTGATATCTGTAATTTGCATGTAACCGCTTCTCATGTACAGCACCATGGAATCAATGGTGCTATATAAATAAATAATATAGATAATATCTATCTAGCTATCGATCCACTTATCTGTGCACATACTATTAACTATGTAGGTCTTGTAGTCCCACATATACATTGCTTTGAAAAACTATTCATACCCCGTGAATTGTTCCACATTTTTTCATGTTACACCCATAAACTTAAATGTACTTTACTTTATTTAAAAATGTTTTGGTTTGGTAGTTTTTTTAATATTCACAGACGCCTTAATTTGTTTTTCTACAGACAGGTCAAAAAGTGCCCTATTTTTACCGACTGTCCTGTTATATGTCTTTCCTGTACCGACTGTCCTAGAATTCGTGGACAGTTTGCAACTCTGTCGTCATCTACTTTTGGATTACTACAAGAATGTATCCTGTCATCAAGAGCCAATATTCATGAGAATGATTTTAACACACGGTGGAACACATACAAGGACACATTAATATGTTATTAGTTAAACATCACTAATCAGGTGGTCATTCAGGATAGATAAAATGATTGATAGATAGAAGCTTTTATTTTTAATGTTTATATTCTACAGTTATGAAAAGTGTTTCCTAGAATCCACTACTAGTCAATTCAAGTAGTATTTTGCCATGTTCCCCTGAAGCATGCCATACTCCATGACCCCTAACTCAATCAGGTTCTTAGAAATGCTCTTCCCTCCTATACTGTATGCTTATGAACCATGTCTGAACTTCTGCTGTCAAAGACTTTCCCCTTTAGGGCTGCTTTCTTTACCCTTGGAACACACTGACTACTTTCTTGATGGGTATTTTAAATGGAATGAAATTTATGTAGAGAGCTACAGTGAGGGAGTTAAAATAAGGAAAAGTTTGACACATAAATCATACACTATAGGTAAAATTGAGGATATATTTCACAATATATACTTTGTAATAAACATAGGATTTACAACATTTCTTAACAACAATTTAAACTGTATTTCCTATTCTACATTAGCAACACTATTGTAAATTTAAGATCAAGTATAGGTTTGATCAATGAGCTTCAACCCTATAGTCTTCAAGACAGTTTTCTGACCTCAGCTGTCTACCACACTGGAATTCACAGTCTGGTCTTAGATTGGGTGTCTAGTTTTGCTCATCCTGTTATTCATATACAGCTGTGGCAAAAATTAAGAGACCACTTCCAAATGTTCAGTTTGTCTGATTTTTCTCTTTATAGGTATATTTTTGAGTAAAATGTAAATTGTTCTTTTAGTCTACAAACTTCTGACAACATGTCTCCGAATTTCCAAGCCATAAATTTTGCATTTTTTTTCTGAAAAGGAGAAATGGTCAAAATTAAAAAAATCAGTGCTTTCAGACCTCAAATAATGCAAAGAAAACAAGTTCATAATCATTTAGAAACAACAATACTAATGTTTTAACTCAGGAAGAGTTCAGAAATCAATATTTTGTGGAATAACCATGATTTTTAATCACAGCTTTCATGCGTCTTGGCATGCTTGCCACCAGTCTTTCACACTGCTTCTGGCACAAAAAATTAAGCAGTTCTTCTTTGTGTGATGGCTTGTGACTATCCATCATCCTCTCGATTACATTCCAGAGGCTTTCAATGGGGTTCAGGTCTGGAGAACTGGTTTTGATGTGGTGGTCTCTTAATTTTTGCCAGAGCTGTATATTTTTTATTAAAGGTGGATCCAAATGCCTTTTAACATAGCAATGTTCCCTCTCCAAATAATTGATAAGTTTAATGCCAATGCATCAGACTTTCTACTATTATCAACTCATAGGAGCTGAATTCACAATCTCCTTAGGACCTGGTTCCATTAGAAAAATAAAAATCCTCTGATTTTATCATGGTGACAAAAAAAAAATAGTTTTTAACAGCAAGTATAAAGCCCAAATCTCATGCAAATCTATTTAATCAAAAAATCAATGTTATTTCAACAAATGTCTGATAAATCCATTCTATAGGTACATCTAAAAAAAAACTTTTGTAATACAGTAGCATGTAAAGGTTTGGACACCCTTCTTTAAAACTACTGCTATTGTGAACACTTAAGCAAGTTGAAGAGGAAACGATCTCGAAAAGGCTGAACTTAAGTAATGAAACATTTCCTTTCTATTTTAGGAAAAAAAATATTATAATTTTTTACATTTTAAATAATACAAAAAGGAAAATGGCCCAATGGAAAAGTTTGGGCACCCTTGGAGATTTGTGTGCTCAGATAACTTTGACCAAGGTTTCAGATCTTAATTAAGCCTCCGTCACACACAGCGATCTCGCTAGCAAGATCGCTGCTGAGTCACAAGTTTTATGACGCAACAGTGATCTCACCAGCGAGATCGCTGTGTGTGACACCTATCAGCAACTGGCTCCCCTGCTAGGTATCGCTGATCATGCTCAAAAGCCCTGGACTTTTTTTTGATTGTTGGTCTCCCGCTGGGCAGCGCGCATCGCTGTGTGTGGCAGGCAGGAGAGCAATGATCAGCGACCTCCCAGCTTGTATCCAAGGTAAACAGTGGGTTTCTAAGCGCGCTGGTATCTAAGGTACACAGCGACGCGCGCGCTCGTCATCGCTGGTGCTGATCGATGGTGAAGCGATCATGTAGCGACACACCAGCGATCCTGACAAGTTCATATCGTTGTCGGGATCGCTGGTGAGTCGCTATGTGTAACGGGGCCCTTAGCCTGTTAGGGTTATGGCTTGTTCTCTATCATCCCTCGGAAAAGCCTGGTGATGCAAATGTCGCAGCTTTATAAAGACAGATTATTAAATGACCGTTGATAGGTAGAATAATTCTGCTCAACTCGCAGTTTAAATGGAGCTATTAAGTCTGTATAATAACAAAAAATCTGATCACTGTATGTTTCTGTGAGTAATGTTGTCTGTCTGCAACCAAAAAACATCTGAAGGTAGTAAGATTATCAGATAGTTCTATGCAGTCTGCAGGACTCCTGTCTACACGTCTTTCATGAGACAGTGACCTGATGATACCACAATAAAACACATCCAGCATATACTGGGTGAGCCCAATAAAACGGTATATCCTGCCACCTGAGTGCTGACTCTAAAATCCACTGCTGAGAAAACAATTCCAGCAAGCACTAGGGAGGTGGAAGATTCACAGCTTATCTGAGTCTGGCATGGGAGGAAGTCGTCCAGTGTTCCAAATGGCTGCTGTTAGATTACTGACCACAAATCATAGGGGAAAAGGTCAGCCGCCTGGAAGACAAAAAGAGTGAGCTCAGAAGAGCTCAGGAGTAATTATGCCAAGCTGAAGAAATCCAGCATGCATTTGTGGTGTAATAGATTGGTCTGCCTTGAATGTATTAGACACCTATGATAGCTGGTTTTTGTAAAGCTGCATGCCTATATTAAAGAATAGAAAGTATCTACTGTCTTAGGAACAGATAGGGATGTTTAATTTTTAAAAGAAAAAAATCAAATTATTGGATGAATTAAGGCTCGTGCACACTAGTATGAAACCTGCGCGGCTGCTATAATACGGAGCGTCTGTGCATTACTGAACAACCTCTTTCAGATTTCATTTGTAGAAAGATATGTTGCAGTAAAAATAAACCTTGGGGTGAACACTCCTATACATACGGAATCTGATGACCCATATTAAAATTGTTTTACTGTCGGATTCTGTAACAATGGATGCACACAGAGCTGAGTTGTGCAGTATTTCAGCTGTGTATAATGTACTTAAGCCCTGGCAGCTGATTACTATGCAGCTAATACCTTTTCACTAACTGTAGGTTAAAAGAGGGAGAAACTTCTAATGAATGGCTGTCTAGTTCGCTAACTACTGTATATCAATCTAACTGTGAAAAAGGAAGCACCCTAAGATAAGGTGACAGGTTGTAATAATGCACCGGGTACATACTGTATTTCTGAGTGGTCATGGAGCGATTATTTGAGGAATTCTTGTTTAAGGCCACAATCACACATTTAGTATTTAGTCAGTATTTCACATCCCTATTTGTAAACCAAACCAGAAATGGAACATGACATCGTATTGCCGATTCACACCATTAAACCTTCTCCTCCTTATTACAAAAATTCCACATGTCAGTACACTCCCCTGTTCTTAATAACCATACACAGGAGACAATATTCTTACGATAAAATTGGCCACAGCGACCATTTATTTAACAAACAATACAATAAAACCAACTATTGTTAATTGCCGGAAAAAAGGGAGTTTTTTGAAGCTACCAAATATGACATACCCTTACCAATTATTCAAAGTAGAAATGTCTTTATTCTCAGCCATGAAACCCAAGCCCAAGGGCACCACACCACAGCCAGTGGTAAAATAACACCAACTACTGGCTTTCAGGGTCCACTCCCATCCAGAGCCCCCACTAAGTGCCAGATCAGCCATTATTAATTCCACCCTGAAAGGAACCCTCCATCTGATTCCCCTCCCAAACAATTTTTACACCAACTACAAGGACCCACCTCATCGGCACCACAAATGCTCTGATACCTCAAGTGCATGTGCCCCCAGAATCTCCAGCACACATTCTATCCCATCTTCGATAGCTATCGCCCAAATATTAATACCAACAGCATTTAAATGTGCACCATATTGTAACCAAAAAGCTTCCCGATCATGGTGACACATGCTTACGCCACCATTGCGAACTATAAAATTTGATATAGGAATATTTAACTTCACCTTTGCCCTTTTAGCACCCTCTATTGATCTCGCTACATGCCATACTTTTCCATGTTCAATGTCAGACCAAACCACTAGCGTTTTTGTAAATTCTAATCGTAACCTCAAAAGGTCAAAACGGATGTCCCTCACTGCCCTTGCACCCAAATCATTACCTCTGATGTGCAAAACCAAGATATCCGGCTTTCTATCCAGACGTGCTGCTTTATGCAGCTCAGGTAACACCCAACTCCACATCGTACCTCTGAATACAAACCATCTAACTATCAGCTACTCTCTCCGAAAACCTGGCTGCCTTCCTGCCAGTCTGAAATCCGTCCGCTTTGGTCCCAATGCACAAAAGACTGCCCAAACAGCCAGGCTAAAAAAGGCCCTTCATCTGATATATAAAACAAAGAATATGCCTTAATACCTACAGTAATTAATTCAGTATAAACAACTTCAAAGAAAAACACTGTTCAGTCTAATGTATTATATATGACCATACCTACTAGAACTCCATAATCCTATCCATTTTATTTCATCTGGCCTGACGTCCCTGTCTGCTGCTTCTGTCGCCCCACCTATACTAAAGGAATGAGAAGGGTAACCAGCCAAATCCAAACCCGACTCCATTAATCGTTTTCTCATAACCGCAGTAAATTGGTATCTTGAAGAAAAGACTTATTTGCATGACGAAGCAATGGACCTCTTTTTTTCTAGACATAACTCCCGATACTCTATGAAGCACCTGTCACACGGCTCTCACCCAGGAGCGGGACTCAGCGCCCGACGTCACCATTTCCGATGCCGCGGCAGCTCCGGGGTTCTCGTCGGGTGCCCACACGCACCTCTCATACTTGATCCTATGGTTGCACAGCTTTGCCAAGGGTGCATTTGCTCACCTCTCTGTCCTGACTTCAGCTGCGCCATTTCTATGGTCCTGGAGGACCTGACCCGGAAGTCCTAGTGCTCATGCCCTATATCTGGCTGCCTCTTCCTGTGGGATGCACCTGCTTGGTCCCTGCTTTGCTGCCCTCTATACTCAGATCCCCTGCCTTCTTAACACATGCTCTGCTCCTGCCTTGTGCTCTGTTGTGCTTCTTAGCACATGTTCTGCTTCTATCCTGTGCTCTGCCGTGCTGCCTAGCACACGCTCTGCTTTACCTTGTACTCAGGTGTGCTTACCAGCACACGATCTGCTTTGCCTCATACCCAGGCGTTCTTCTCAGCGCATGCTGTACGTACTCCTGTACTCAGCGTGCTCCGTATACATGTCCTGTATTGTCCTGAACCCTGCGTGCCTCTGCCTACTCACCCTGCAAGATCATATACCCAGCGTGTCCCTGTGTCCAGGCTTTGCACACTCCTGTATCCTGCATGTTCTCTCCTGTACATTGCTAGACACACACTCTCTCGTGTCTTCTGTGAGCCGGCCACCTGGTTCCAGCAGTCGTGGTACTTTGCCCCCTAGGGTCTGCCGTTCACACTCCCTGTATAGGGGGTGGTCCTCACTAGGTCAGCTTGCCCTGGGTGGGTTGGTATCATGACCCAGAGGGTCCACTCCAGGAGTCAACACAGCACTGCAACGGACACATCTCAGACCCAGCCACTAACCCAGACTTAACCCAAACCCAGGCTTAACCCTTCTGCCTCAACCCACTTGATCTGTCTTTGACCGTCTAATCCAAAATTCAATTTCCTTGTTTATATAAGTAATATGCTTGAATAACAAATTGCCTGATTTCCATCTTCTCTATAAAACTAATTTGGATACTCTTTGTGCCCCGAAAAACACCAGCAAAAAGGATAACCTGAATAAAACTATTTCAAAACTGAAAGAAAAAAACACTCCCAATTGACCTCCCAGCCTTTCTAACATTCTTAATGAAACAGGATGTCTCGTATCAAATTTTAACTGTCCCTTCCGATATCCTTTTAAAGTCTGCCTTACCAAGAATTTTTTCATCACGTGCTTCTAATCTCAAAGCTTAAAACCAAATCCCAATTCGTTAATAAAACTATTTTTCGAAAATTACCAATTAATTTCAGATCCATGACCAATAAAATATAATACAGCAAACATTCTACAGTATCTATGTCTGCAAGAACATCACCCCAATATGATAACCAGCTCTCTGATTTATGCCAAGCAGACTCATATGACTACCATGTACCCTCAGCATTTGAACCCCATATCAAGTGGTTTGCTTCTCGGTAACCAACCTCCACAGTTGAGCAGGACACTCCAATACTGATTCTTGGGCCTCCGAAGCCAATTCTCGAAAACGATCCCACTGTAATCAAGACAAAAAGTCAGCAATACAATTCTTTCAGCCTCAAACATGTAAAACAACAATCTACATATTCAGTTCCAAGCAACGCAAAATCAACTCCCTAAGCAATCTTGCCGAGAGGCTGTTAATAATCGCTACCACCATCATGTTGTCACAATGAAACCTAATCTTACAATTTTTAAAATCCTCAGCCCATATGGATACAGCCACCAAAATTGGAAAGAAGTCCAGTAACACTAAATTCTTTAGACAATCCAGCTTACTTACTTTGCTCACTAACTGCAAAGTATGTCCTAGGAGGAAAGGTTAAAGAATCTTGGAATGCTTAGCTTGCAAAAAAGAAGGCTAAGAGGAGACTTAATAGCTGTCTACAAATATCTGCAGGGATGTCACAGTGTAGAGGGATCATCATTATTCTTATTTGCACAAGTAAACACGAGAAGCAATGGAATGAAACTGAAAAGGAGAAAATACAGATTAGATATTAGTAAAAAAAAATTGACAGTAAGGGTGATCAATGAGTGGAACAGGCTGCTGTGAGAGATGGCGAGTTCTCCTTCAATGGAAGTCTTCAAACAGAGGCTGGACAGACATCTGTCTGGGATGATTTATTGAATCCTTCATTGAGCACGAGGTTGGACCAGATGAGGAGTAGAATTGCTCACTTGCTATGAGCGCCGACCACTGGGTGACACTCAGAGCAATCCAGTCCTGATAACCATAGAGGTCTCCAGGAGACCTCCGGTTGTCATGCCAACACATCAGTGACCCGTGATCATGTGATGCGGGTCACCGGTGTGCGTATTTCCAGCGCGATTGCCGGAAGCGCTTGTTAAATGCCGCTGTCAGAGTTTGACAGTGGTATTTAACAGGTTAATAGCCGCAGATGGATAGCGACTCCACCGATGGATATTATGGGCACATGTCAGCTGACATGTCCCGGGAAAGATGTGGGCTCACCGCCGGAGCCCACATCAAAGGGAGGGAGTCCGACATCTGCATACTATTACGCCCGTTGTCGGAAAGGGGTTATATCCACAACATTTCTAAAAGATGATGACGTGGGTGTGCAGTAAATATAATACCAATAAGCCCATCAGTGTGAGGAGTGGTATGAGTGAGAATTAAGTTCTTGGCTGCATAATGTAACAGATGGAAATGAAAAGAGAAAGAATCCATGGTAGAATGATAGGTTAATGTGAGAGCCAATATTTACTTAAGTCCATGGCTGGTAAATTTGATATTCAAGTTAATAAACAAGGGTCAATGTGAGAAATAATCCCCAGGTCCAATGGAATCATGCTGCTCACGAGTCCAGAGTTTCAGGTCTAGACGAGAAGGTTATCTCAGGAAGCCAGTGAATAGCAGCTCCTCATTGAGACCCAATGGGCCGTCGATTGTAGAACGAATATCCATTTGGATCTGGATAGATATTTTTGGCAGTTCCCACCTCTGGTATTGTTAAATATCTTCTGTAAGCCAAAAAAAAAATGCTGTTAGATTTCCCATGGTATGTAGAGAGGAAATGAGCGGCCACAGGAGCATCTTGCCTTTTTTTGGTTTGCTTGTGCGCCCGCTTGTTCAGTTCCTGATAAGTCTGACCAACATAGAGCTTTTGACAGGGACAGACAATGACATAGGTGACATTTCTGGTTTTACAGTTAGTATAGGATTTGAGAAGGTGTTTTTGAGAAGTAATGGGGTTGGTAAAGTCTGTACAAATCCCCTCTGAAATGTAAAGTGCTGCGGAGTATGTCGGCGCTATAAAAATAAAATTTATTATTATTATTATTATTATTAATAATAAATTTGTCTCCAGAAGGATGCAAGAAGGGGCAAACATTACATTCACCACAGGGGAATGACCCTTTGAGTATTATTCCATGATTAAGTCTAATGCTGGGTCGTATGAAGTGTCTCCTCAAAATATCCTGTAAATTAGGGACCCTTCTTGCTGCCAATAAGGGTTATGTACTGATGATGGAAAACGTCTCAGTGTCAGTGGTCTGGATTGGCCAATGAAGGTGCAAAATATTTCTCACCTAATGCCAACCGGTGTTGTAGTTGGGAATAAATCTGGGAAGCAAGTCCTGATAACATTCCCTGTGGGGTAAGAAGTGAACACTGGATGTACCCCCGGCCCTCTGGAAAGATGCATAGAGTAACAAATCTTCTCCTATACTTTGCAATGTTAAAGAGGTGGTCATCTACATTGTATAATGCCCCCACTGATTTACATCTTTTAAATAAGTATTTTTGTAAATACTTTCTTCTGCCATATGTGCGTGTGAGCGGCACTACTGCTGCTCGCTCAGTCTGCATCACGTGACCCCGGCTCGCTCAGTCTGCAACACGGCCACGTGATTGACTGTGCTGTGGTTTGCGTTTCACCGCATGTCATAGCCCCATATCAAGAGTGTGCTTACAGCCAATGAAAGCAGAGGAGAGATGGCTGCGACTCGGTCACTCCTGAGTGAATCAAGAAAGTTTGGAAGTTGACGAGGCATCAACGGATGTCAGCAGTGGCTGCAGGTGGGGTTATGTGATGCAGACTGAGGGAGCAGCAATAGCACCACTTACAGGCACACATGGCTGAAGAAGGTACTGTATTTACAAAAATACTTATTTAACAGGAGTAAATCAACCTCTTTAACATTGCAAAGTATAGGAGAAGATTTGTTACTCTTTTATTTCTTTATCTATCCGTGAAAAATACTGATGAAACACTGATGGTAAAAACGGACACACGGACCACATTCAGATGACACACTGATCCAAAACACTTCGACTTCGATAACCATATTTTCATGTACGTATTTAAACAAAGACAGATGAATGAGGCCTAACATGAAGGTTTGATGCACAGTGATGTCAGAGTAAATCGTAATGAACAATTGGATTTTACATCATAGTGTTACAGTGCTGTTCACCATTATTGGCACCCTTTATTTTTTCATAGACTGTACAATATCTTCAGAAATAAATGTAAATGTACTAAAGTTATATCCGCTGGATTTTTTAATGAGTGATTCAAAGTAATACAGCAATAAAACATTGTTTTTCAACTTACGTGTTGCAATTTCAAAGAAGAAACAGAATAAACAGCATGTGCAGCAATAAAGTAACCCCTAATTAATACTTGGTTGTACACTTTGGCATTGATGACAGCCTCCAAACATTTCTTGAAGCTATCTATAAGTACTTCTCAGCTGGTATTTTCTCCTGCTCTTCCTTTGCAGTTTGCTCCAGTTCTTGAATGTTTGCAGGGTTCTTTTTCCCAATGGCATATTTCAGCTCACCAAAAAGATTTTCAATGGGATTGAGGTCAGGGCTCATTGCTGGCCATTTAAAAACAGTCCATTTTTTCTTTTTCAACAATTTCGGATGTGTGCTTTGGGTCATTGTCTTGCTGGATGACACATGATCTTCGACTCAAACCAAGTTTTCTTAGACTGGGTAATAATAATAATAAAATTTATTTCTATATCGCCGACATATTCCGCAGCACTTTACATTTCAGAAGGACATTTCAATCTAAAATGTCTTGATAATTCTATGATTTCATGATTCCTGTGATACGGTCAAGGCCTCCAGTACCGGATGCAACACAGCAACCCCACGGCATTATGGATGCTCCACCATGCTTAACTGTTGGTAGGGTGTTCTTTTCCTTATAAGCTTTATTGCGCCATTTGTAAACAAACTGTTGCTTTGTATTGCCAAAAAGCTCTATTTTTGTTTCATCTGTTCACAGAAGATTTTTCCAGAAGTAATGTGGTTTGTCAAGATACTTTTTGGCAAAGATCAGTCATTCCTTTTTATGTCTTTTTTTCTGCAATGGTTTCTTCTTTGGTCTTCGCTCTTAAAGCTCTGCTTGGTTAAATGAGCAGTGTATGGTACTTGTTGAAACCATGACCCAAGACTATTCCAGGTTAGCCTTCAGGTCTTTGGATGTTTGATGTAGTGTTTTTTCCACCATTCACACCAACCCTCCGAAGACATCTCTTGTCATTTTACCTCTTTATCGCATGCCCAGGGAGGTTCCTGACAATACTATGCTTGGTAAACTTTTTTAATAACATTGTACACTGTTGAAACCCGGACACCAAGGTCTTTGGAGATGACTGTATACTCTTTGGAAGTCTTATGTTTGCTAATAATAGCAGTTCTGATGTCCTCAGACAGCTCCTTTGTCTTCACCATTGTGACAAAGGAACAGTGCATACTATGTGGCTTTTTAAAACACTGAAGTCATCATTCATTGGCTAATTCATGTCACATGGGCACCGACAATTAATCACAGGTAATTCTCATTTGTGATTTACCACAAGCAAGTCAAAATGTGTTTCCATACTAATATAAGGTAAAGGGTGCCAATACAAGCATCACAGCAAGCTTTAGATTTTCTATTTTTCCCTAACATTATTTTTTGCTTTACATTCTTGTTTATCATTTGTGATTTTTTATTTGACCCGAGTTCTCTATACAAGAAAACTGTTTCACTTGATTCTTTTTTTGCAGAAGATATTCCATATTAGGTACTAAAACTTCATGGGTGCTAGTAACGATGAGCATGACTGAACATTGAGAGTGATGTCGGAGTAGGCTTAACATATACAGTGACATCACAGTTCAGAGATAATCTATAATGTAAGGGAAATTCATATAATGATGTCATAATACAGGTACAATGCACAAAATGATATTACAATATATGAATAGCACACAATGTGGTGTCACAATAATTAGCCAGTGATTTTATAGTACCATGATGAAGCATACAGTGATGTTACGGTAATGAGTGACATAATACAAAAAATAATTTCATAGTATGGACCTTAGGTTCAAAATGATATAACAGCAGAGGATCAATGCACATCCTGGTGCTACAGTGGAGTGTTATTGCATTAAAGCTGGTCTGCAGATCTGATCATGGTGGGTCTGGCTTCTGAAAAACTCTTGTGGCCACTGCAGGGGAAATGTACTACATGAAACACAGTTAAAAGAATGGTGGTCCATGTAATACAAGGGATGTGATTCTTATCAGTTCATTGTTTCACAGAGGGGAATTTATGGAATATAAGAACCCCTTTTATGTCCTTCATATACCAATTACATAATATAAACATCAAACAGTAAATGAAAAGGGCTTTCTTACTGAGACTGATTTATTTCCAATATGGGAATGCAATTTTAACAATTTTGGACTTATCCAACATCATACATATGACATATACCGTACTATCTGACAATATGACAATATTGATAATTAAAGTCCTGAAGACCAACTTTAGCGTTTGACCAAATATTAAAATACTGCAACATCGATACTTCTATTAAATATTACTGATGTCACATAATAGGTTTCAGGACCCTGCTGTGCCTGAATAAAAAGACACACTTAAAGAAGTGGGGGTCAGTTATCTAAAAGATCAGACTTAATATCAGTAGGAAACAATGGTGCAATTATCCAAGCTGATTTGACAGCTAATTATCATGTCAGCCTTTACAGAGTACAGATGATTAATGGTGAGTAATCAATATTGTTGCACAGACTCTGCTGTGAACTTAGTCGCTGGCTGAGTAATGCTTTAATAAACTCTTGGCAATGCTTCTTTTTAGCTTTCTGAGAGCTAAACAGCCAAGGAAGGTGATGGCTTTTTATAGTGAGACCTTTTCAACTTTGGGCATTTGAAAACTCCTTTCTCTAGTTAAAATGTTGCTGGCTAATAGTAGGAATAGTTTCTCTCGATTAGTGTTTGGAAAGTTTGTGTATAGTATTTTTAAATTTAAAAACAGGTAATAAAAACGCTCACCTTTGACCGACAGTTTTATGTGTTTTTTAATGTAGCTTGTGCCGATAAAAGCATGCTTGATTTGAGAGTGAAAAGGTCACTGGCAAGTTGATCAGAGAAGCTTTAAAACAGTTTTATTGACCTTAAATTAGTGGAGCTCTACTTTGTGCTCCATGAAATTAGCAAAGGTAACAAGAAGAGAAGATTGCAAACATTCCAGTTGGCCAGAATTACAGTATGAAAGCCGCCTTTAAGAAAAAAAAACAAAAAAGCGTTGCTGGGCTTTCATACACACCCGGGCAAAGATTGACTTTGGTGCAACCACCATCTAGACCAGATAATGCGTCTCTGTTGAGATCCTGGTGCATCAACGATTTTTTAATTGATTGTTATGTTAAATAATAACTTGTTTTACTGGAAATTCATGTAGCCATTACAATTGGTTTTCTGGTGACCTAACTGTTCTGCAAAACCAAACAAATTTTAATCAGTAAAAGACTAGACCATTTTATCCTGATCGTGACCAGGCACAATACTTTTTATTCATGCATGAGGTGTTGAAAAATGTTTTCTCGTTGTAGATCTTACCTGCAGTCTTATGAACACAAAAGAGAACACACATCGATTACTCTCTGAGTACAGATAATGTAATAGATAATAACTGTAGTGCTATGCAACAATAGAAGGAACACAGTGATAAATACTGTAGAAGAAGCTATTTGAAGTCCTATGTAACACTACGAGAAAAACTGTGAAAACCCTCGGAATACAGATAACGTAGAAGATGTTAACTGCAGTCCTATGTAGCAACACAGAATAAAACAAAATAACTCCTGAGTACAGATAATGTATTAGATGTTACCTGCAATTCAGACTCCGAATTGCCCACTTGTGGTCCAATGAGCACATGTGTAATCATCATCGCATAGCCAAGGGGGCCTGCAGATATCAGGGATACTTTTGGTTAGATGTGCGCACCTGGAAACACATCCAGTTAAAAAGCTTTTCAAAGTAGAGAACCACTGGCTACCTGTCCCCAAATTACCTAGACATGCCAATGGCCTATAAGATATGCAAAACACAAGCCGCAGAGACACCATCACATGTTTCTCAACGCAAGCAATGACTAGCCAGGTCTTTCCCCGGGAAGGAACAACCACGGGAAGGGCAGTCTCCAATGAAGGAGACCACCTATGCCAAAACATGGTATCCATCCACAGACATCTGTTTTGGGGTATTGCCCCTCATCAGTGTGGAGTAGGAAACTGGCCAGTAGGAGCAATGCCTAGTAGAAGACTGTGAAAAATGAGGATGAATGAACTCATGTAGATCAACATCCAACACTGTGGAGACACCATCACACGTTTCTCAACGCAGTGATTCTAGAGCAAAGCCCCCATCCCTTATGGGAAATATGTAAAATATGCAAAACACAAGCCGCAGAGACACCATCACATGTTTCTCAACGCAAGCAATGACTAGCCAGGTCTTTCCCCGGGAAGGAACAACCACGGGAAGGGCAGTCTCCAATGAAGGAGACCACCTATGCCAAAACATGGTATCTATCCCCAGACAGCTGTTTCGGGGTATTGCCCCTCATCAGTGTGGAGTTAGAAACTGGCCAGTAGGAGCAATGCCTAGTAGAAGACTGTGAAAAATGAGGATGAATGAACTCAGGTAGATCAACATCCAACACTGTGGAGACACATCACGTTTCTCAACGCAGTGATTCTAGAGCAAAGCCCCCATCCCTTATGGGAAATATGTAAAATATGCAAAACACAGGCCACGGAGACACCATCACATGTTTCTAAACGCAAGCAATGACTAGCCAGGTCTTTCCCCGGGAAGGAACAACAACGGGAAGGGCAGTCTCCAATGAAGGAGACCACCTATGCCAAAACATGGTATCCATCCACAGACAGCTGTTTCAGGGTATTGCCCTTCATCAGTGTGGAGCAGGAAACTGGCCAGTAGGATTTTTCAGAGGCCAGAGACTTGTCGGAATGGGGGACATTGGGGACCACAACTGGGGACATTATTACTGTATCGGGGTCAGAATGGGGGGACTTCATTACCCTATGGGACAGAGTGGGTGGCATTATTACTATATAAAAGCCAGTATTGGGGACATTTTTACTATATTGAGGTCAGAAATGGAGGAATTATAACTTTATGGGGTGAAGATGTGGTAAGTAGAGTTGAGCGAAACAGGTCGAAAAAATCCAAAAGTCGCCGACTTTCGCCAAAGTCGGGTTTCATGAAACGAAACCTGACCTTAGCGTGAGGTCGGCCACGAGGTCGGCGACTTTAGCACCAAAGTCGCGTTTCAAAAGATGCTTTAGCGCCCTTTTTCAGCCAATCAGGAAGGACGGACACTGTGGGCAACGTGATGACATAGTCAGCGGTCACCACCATCTTGGAGAAGGGCATGCAAATGATTGGCTTGCTTTGTGTGGCGTCACAGGGGGTATAAAAGGGCGGGGATACCGACCACCACGTTACTCATGCTGATCTCAGAATAGGGAGAGCTGCTGCAGCTGCTGATCCTGTAGGGAGAGCGTTAGGATGGCAAAAAGAAAAAAAAAACTGCTTCTGCTGCTAGCGCTTTTCACTGTAGTTACTGTGCAGTGAAAGGTGAAGATTTTTGCTTTTGTGCAGCAGCGCTGGTGGTGATTAGCCTGCCTTTAAAGGCTAGCTGCAATGCTGTGTACACACTGGTGTTCAAACTGTTTTTTTAAAAGCAAAAAAATTGTATTGTTTTGTCCTGGTGAGGTAGTGAGCGTTCATTTTTTCACACACCGTACAGCGGTGTACGCTCCTCACACAGTACCGTGTAACGGCTGTTATCACGGTCAAATTGAAGCTATCTACGTGTGTGACTCTGTAAGGAAAAGTCAAGGAGTTTGTCCGTTCTTACAGACCTACACCTTATAGTTTTGTCCGCTTTTCAAACAGTTTAGTATATTTGCTGTTTGATTACATTGAAAACTAGAGAGAGACAGCGTGTGTCAGTCCGTATACAAAAACACAGAGCTTGACAATTTTACATACACCGTACAGCGGTGTACGTGCACGCTCCTCTCTCAGTACCATGTAATGGCTGTTATCATGGCCAAATTGAAGCTATCTACGTGTGTGACTCTGTAAGGAAAAGTCGAGCAGTTTGTCTGTTCTTACAGACCTACACTCTAGGGAGATTCCAATTCTGCCCAATTCCATATACACCTTGTAGTTTGTCATACACTAGGCAATTTCTGCCGGTCACATTGCGGTGTTATAGACACAGGGCCTGACAGAATCCAACTGTGTCCTGAAGTGTAGAGAGATTCCAATTCTCCACAGTCCTCTATCCACCTTTCTTACAACATCCAGAATCTGCCTGTCACATTGCGGGGTAAAATAAAGAGGGCCTGACAGAATCCAACTGTGTCCTGAAGTCTACAGAGATTCCAATTCTCCACAGTCCTCTATCCACCTTTATTACACCATCCAGAATCTGCCTATCACATTGCGATGTAAAATAAACAGGGCCTGACAGAATCCAACTGTGTCCTGAAGTCTACAGAGATTCCAATACTCAACAGTCCTCTATCCACATTTATTACATCATCCAGAATCTGCCTGTCACATTGCGTTGTACAATAAACAGGGCCTGACAGAATCCAACTTTGTCCTGAAGTCTACAGAGATTCCAATTCTCCACAGTTCTCTATATACCTTTCTTACACCATCCAGAATCTGCCTGTCGCATTGCGGTGTAAAATAAAAAGGGCCTGACAGAATCCAACTGTGTCCTGAAGTGTAGAGAGATTCCAATTCTTCACAGTCCTCTATCCAACTTTATTACACCATCCAGAATCTGCCTGTCACATTGCGATGTAAAATAAACAGGGCCTGACAGAATCCAACTGTGTCCTGAAGTCTACAGAGATTCCAATACTCAACAGTCCTCTATCCACATTTATTACACCATCCAGAATCTGCCTGTCACATTGCAGTGTAAAATAAACAGGGCCTGACAGAATCCAACTGTGTCCTGAAGTCTAGAGAGATTCCAATTCTCCACAGTCCTCTATACACCTTTATTACACCATCCAGAATCTGCCTGTCACATGGCGGTGTAAAATAAACAGGGCCTGACAGAATCCAGCTGTGTCCTGAAGTCTACAGAGATTCCAATTCTCCACAGTCCTCTATACACCTTTCTTACACCATCCAAAATCTGCCTGTCACATTGCGGTGTAAAATAAACAGGGCCTGACAGAATCCAACTGTGACCTGAAGTCTAGAGAGATTCCAATTCTCAACAGTCCTCTATCCACCTTTATTACACCATCCATAATCTGCCTGTCACATTGCAGTGTAAAATAAACAGGGCCTGACAGAATCCAACTGTGTCCTGAAGTCTAGAGAGATTCCAATTCTCCACAGTCCTCTATACACCTTTATTACACCATCCAGAATCTGCCTGTCACATGGCGGTGTAAAATAAACAGGGCCTGACAGAATCCAGCTGTGTCCTGAAGTCTACAGAGATTCCAATTCTCCACAGTCCTCTATACACCTTTCTTACACCATCCAAAATCTGCCTGTCACATTGCGGTGTAAAATAAACAGGGCCTGACAGAATCCAACTGTGTCCTGAAGTCTAGAGAGATTCCAATTCTCAACAGTCCTCTATCCACCTTTATTACACCATCCATAATCTGCCTGTCATATTGCGGTGTAAAATAAACAGGGCATGACAGAATCCAACTGTGTCCTGAAGTCTAGAGAGATTCAAATTCTCCCCACTACTATATACATCTTGTACCTTGTTTTACACTACCATATAGTTGGTTGCTTTTTGGGTACATTTTCCCCAAAAATGAGGAAGTGTGGTGGGAGAGTCCGTGGAAGTGGGCGGGGGTTGGCAGCTGGTAATGATGGTGTTGGTGGTGGATCTGCTGGTAGTGGCAAAAGCAAAATAGCACCTAATGCAGGAGGTGTTGAGCCTGCATCATTGTCTCGCTCCACAAGGCCTCGAAGGGCTCCCTTTTCTGGGAGTAGGTAAACCGCTTTTAAAGCCGGAGCTTCAAGAAAACGTTTTGGCTTACATTGCTGACTCAGCCTCCAGCTCTATCGCCTCCTCTTCTGAAGTTTTAAAAAACAAAAGCACTGAGTCATCATTGGAGGCTCATGTTCATGAACCACACCTTTCCTTGTGTCCTTCACCCCAACCAGAATTGAAGGATGCGGCAGGCCACACTACAGATTACTCCATGGAGCTGTTATCACATACCATGCCTGGGTTATCAAGTCAAATCGTGAATTACCCAGGCCAAGATGAATCTGACATGGAGTGCACTGATGCACAGCGACTGCTAGATTTATCTGCTGGTACATTCACTCAGAGCACTACATTGTCCTCGCAGTGTACTGAGCCAGAATCTGACCCAGATGAAATTCAGGTGCCCCTTCCCGCATTCTATACCACCATACACGGTGACACAGAGGAAGGTGCACATGACATTGAATAGGAGGTGATGGATGACCCAGTTGTTGACCCAGATTGGCATCCATTGGGGGTAGAGGGTGCCACTGTCAATAGCTCAGAAGAGGAGGAGGAGCATCCGCAGCGGGCATCGACATCGCAACAGCTGTTATCTGGCAGGCCCGGAGCAGTCCAAAAACGGGTTACAAAAACCAAAAGAGTTGCAGGACAGCTTGGACAGACTGTCAAAATAGCACAGCGTACAAGGCCTCAAAATGTCTTCCATAGTAGGAAGAGTGCAGTGTGGCACTTTTTTGAACAAAATCCTAATGATCAGGCAAAGGTTATCTGTAATAAGTGCGCTAAGACCTTTAGCCGAGGGAAAAATCTGAGAAATTTTAATACCAGTTGCATGCCAAGACATTCAACCACCATGCACTTGCAAGCGTGGACGGACTACCAAAACTCACGTACCACATGTGCTACTGCTCCCAAAGAAGGTAGTCAGCAACGCTACATTGTTTCCCCCGCTGTAAGTCCACCGGTTAGCACACCACCAGCAGCAAATGTTGAGTTGTCGTCGCAAGGGCAAATCAGTCAGGGAATCACACTGTTATTGCAATGAAAGACTGAATCTAGGCCATCAGAAAGAACACCAACTCCATCACCATCATCAACCCTCTTTCAGTCCGCCATGTCCACCGCTAGTTCCACCATATGCAGCGCTCAAGTCCAGCTCACCCTACCAGAGACTATGAGTAGGACAAGAAAGTACTCATCCTCTCATCCGTGTACACTGGGTTTGAACGCCCACATTGCCAAACTAATCTCGTTAGAGATGATGCCCTATCAGTTGGTTGAAAGCGCAGCTTTCAGCGAACTCATGGCCTACGCAGTACCACGCTATGACCTACCCAGTCGCCACTTCTTTTCTCGCAAAGCCATCCCAGCCCTCCACCTTCATGTGAAAGACCGCATTGTCCATGCACTCAAACAATCAGTGAGTGGAAAGGTGCACCTCACAACTGATGCATGGTCCAGTAGGCATGGCCAGGGCCATTACGTGTCCATCACTGCGCACTGGGTTAATGTGGTGGATGCAGGGTCCACAGGGGACAGCTGTGATGGCACAGTGCTGCCTAGCCCACGGTATAGGAAACAGTTGGCTGTAGGCGTTCGGCCCTCCTCCTCCTCCAGAAGCAAAAGCTCGTCCACAGAGCGCAGTTGCACGAGCACTGCATCCGCAGCTGACAGTGGTGCACACGATGTGTCCCACTATCGATCAGCTAGTGGAAAGCGTCAGCAGGCTGTGTTGCAGATGATGTGCTTGGGCGACAGACACACGGCGGAGTTACTGGCCGACTACTTTCAGCGACAAACTGAGTCATGACTGGGCAGTCTACATCTTGAGGCAGGCAAGGTAGTTAGTGATAACGGCCGGAATTTTGTGTCAGCCATAGCCCTTTCAAAACTCAGACACATACCTTGCTTGGCTCACACCTTGAACCTGGTGGTGCAGTGCTTCCTCACTAATTATCCGGAGTTAACAGGCCTGCTCCATAATGTTCGAAGACTGTGCTCGCACATCCGCTGGTCGCCGGTACACTCCAGTCGTATGCAGAAGCTGCAGCGATTGCTCCACTTTCCCAAGCACCGCCTAATTATCGACGTTGCAACAAGATGGAGCTCCACGCTGCACATGGTTGAGCGGCTGTGCGAACAGAGGCAAGCAGTAATGCATTTGTGGGAGGATACACCTGCAGGCACTTTGAGGGCAGACATGGAGTTGACAAGTGTGCAGTGGTCAAAGCTGAAAGACCTCTGTAAAGTCCTTCAATGTTTTGAGGAATGCACATGACTGGTAAGCGCAGACGACGCCATCATAAGCATGAGCATCCCACTTATGTGTCTGCTCATGCAAACTTTGATGCACATAAAGGAGGAGGTGTCTGCAGCCGAGGATGATGAGGAAGAGGAGGAGGGAAGCCTTGATGACAGTCAGCCATTGTCTGTTCAGGGAACTGTCGTGGACGAGGTGGAGGAAGAAGAGGAGGAGGAGGATGATGATGGGGATGATTATTTAGGGGAGGAGGATGCTTCTCATGGGTCAAGAGAAAATGTTGGCATGGCAAGGTCTGGTACTGGGTTTGTGCATGACTGGAGGGGTGTGGATTTGCCTGAAAGTGCTCCTCCACCCAGCACTCGCAGTGCATCATTGACACCGGGAACATTGGCCCACATGTCAGATTATGCCTTGCAGATCCTAAAAAGGGACCCCCGCATTGCCAAAATTATGAACGATGATGACTACTGGTTGGTCAGCATCCTGGATCCACGCTATAATAGCAAATTCCAAAACATCATGCCATAGGAGAACCTTGACCTAATATTGGCTAACAAACAAGCAACTCTGGTATACCGGTTGGTTGAGGCATTCCCAGCACACAGCAGAGGTGATGGTTGTCACACGAGCCATAGGGGCCGGGGGCAACTTGGAAGAAGTGTTGGTGGTGCACACATCAGAAGTGGCGTTGGAGACAAGGGTTTCATGACCATGTTGTGGACTGATTTTTCAAGTCCCGCTCACACGACTGGTAATACTGCATCAATTGAAAGTGACTGGAGACAGCACTTGTCAACTATGGTTACAAACGACTTTTCCTCCCATATCAATGTTCTCCCTCACAGGTCATTCCCATTTGACTATTGGGCAGCTAAACTGGACACCTGGCCTGAATTGGCACAATATGCCTTACAGGAGCTCGCTTGCCCAGCTGCAAGTGTGCTATCGGAAAGAATCTTCACTGCTGGATCAGTCCTGACTGAAAAAAGGACCCGTATGTCGACCCAAAATGTGGATGATCTAACCTTCATTAAAATGAACCATGCATGGGTTTCCAAGGATTTTGTCACACCTTACCCTGATGACACATAGGTTGACAGAAAAATGGCTTTCTTTGGTCTGCCTCTTCCTGGGACTTGAACTATTTCGCCTTTAGCAGCAGATAAATGTCCCACATCAACATATGCCATTTTGTAAACCTCCCTAACTGGGCTGCCTCCTCCCCCCATGGCCGGGGTCACCACCTAGCACACGCAATCGTGCGAGTGACGTTGCCCTGGACAGGTGGGTGGGCCGACTCTTGGGCACGGGCACTGGCACAGGGTCCCTCATAGTGCAATCAAGTGTCTCTGACGGTGGGGGTGCACAGCCGCCGTCAGACACACTGCCGTACTATGAGGGGTCCAGTGCCAGTACCGACGCCCACGAGTGGGCCCCCTACGGCTTGTGGCTTCTGTCTTTTGAACTCCAAAGTTACGTGACAGAGCATGATAGGCAGTGAGCACCATGTTTACATCTGTCCCTGTGATCAAAATTATATGGATATGAGTAATGGAGATGGGATCAACGGTACTGCGATACAGCAACACTTTCTTCACAAAGAAAGGTTTTCGCTGTCTCCACACACTAATTAATTGAGGGTCTGCATTGCCTCTGAGAATTGTGACGGAAGTTTATCACGTGAATAGGAATTCCTAGATTTCTGCAATCACTAGAATTTATGTCAGTAATTGTATGCAACTCATTTCCTATTGCGGAGAGTCTGGACTGTCTTACTGAGACAGAAATATATATGAAGATTTAAAAATACCACCAAAAGTGTATACTGGTGTACGCTTCAAATACATTTCCTTTTTTCTACTTTTTAGATTGTTGTCTAATCCATACCGAGAACATGGAGATTTTAAATATTTAAACTATGCTATATATGCCTGCTATCCAGTGATAATGTACCCTTTCTCAACTTTGTACAAGCTGGTCAAATCCATACTGGGTCTGAGACCATCTGAGCCTGCCTCCTGATCTATAGACATAGGTTTTTAATGTGTAAACTATGCTATACATACCTCTAATCCGGTGATACATTACCCTTTCTCACCATTGTCCAATCACGTCTAATCTGTTCTGGGCCAGAGACCATCTGAGCCTGCCTCCTGATATATAGACCTACGTTTTTAATATGTAAACTATGCTATACATACCTGTTATCCTGTGATACGGTACCCTTTCTCACCTTTGTCCAATCACGTCTAATCCATACAGGGCCTGAGACCATCTGAGCCTGCCTCCTGTTATATAGACCTACGTTTTTAATATGTAAACTATGCTATACATATCTGTTATCCTGTGATACGGTACCCTTTCTCACCTTTGTCCAATCACGTCTAATCCATACAGGGCCTGAGACCGTCTGAGCCTGCCTCCTGTTATATAGACATAGGTTTTTAATATGTAAACTATGCTATACATACCTGTTATCCAGTGATACGGTACCCTTTCTCACCTTTGTCCAATCACGTATAATCCATACTGGGCCTGAGACCGTATGAGCCTGCCTCCTGATATATAGACATAGGTTTTTAATGTGCAAACTATGCTATACATACCTGTTATCCAGTGATACGGTACCCTTTCTCACCTTTGTCCAATCACATCTAATCCATACTGTGCCTTAGACAGTCTGAGCCTGCCTCCTGATATATAGACATAGGTTTTTAATGTGTAAACTATGCTACATATAGACATGTTACCCGGTGAAACTGTACCCTTTATCAACTTTCTAGAATCTTGTTTAATCCATACTGGGCCTGAGAACGGCTGCCGAGCTGTTAAGCAAGCTACAGCAACTGTGGTTTGGACACATAATTTTTTGCATTTTTTCAGGAATGCCGGTTAGGCCTAATTTAGGAATTGTGGTTGACCTGCAATTACTGGGAAATCATCGTTCGCGGGGAATAATTGGAATCACAGATCCCCATCACTAACGGTGTTCTGCTGGTTATCTGCACCTGTAAGCAACAAAAGCTGGTCCTTTCAGTGTAGCGCGCATGCAGCCCCGGACATGTAACGCCATGATAGACCATGATAGTGCCAGAGCCTCGCGTATCCCTCTAGTAAGCTTGACGCGTACCGCGGGGGCATGCCGGAGTCTCGTTCGTTAACGGAATAAAGCTGACAAATTGCTAGCACAACTACAAACGGACATACCACACCACACACACAATCGACAAATCTTTCAATATGTGCATTTTTTCTTGAGGTGGCATGGTTGTGATTTCCCGAGTGGAGTCCAATTAAGCCGCAGGCTCCACTCCTGGTGGTGCCCTTTTGGACATTCCTTTAAGGTTCAGCTTTGCAATCATACTGCCCCCGGAAAGCAAACACTTTGCCTTCATGGACGCTGTTTGGAGGTTCGTGGGAATAACGCCGACCAGACGGTTGTTCATGGTAGGGGACTCTATAATTAGGCGGACAGACAGGGTCATCTGCCACCTAGACCGTAAATGCCAAACAGTGTGCTGTCTGATGGGTTCTCGGGTTCGGCATTCTGTAATCGCACAAGTCTCGCACCTCAGTACCCAGCACCGCCACCAACACTCAGACTGGAGCATTCAACTGCATAGAAATACATGCAGCCGCTCATTCCAGTGCTGATTGCTGGTGGCAATATCGGGTATTGAGGTGCGAGACTCATGCGAGTTTCTTGCAAGTGTGACCCCGGCCTTAAACGCAATATCTGTTTAATTTTAAAAAATTGAAAAAAAAATGGCATGGGCTCCCGTGCAAATTTCTGTGCCAGAGAGGGAAAGCCAGTAACTGGGGGCTGATGTTTATAGTCTAGGAAAGCATTAAATACCCATGGACCTTCCCAGGATATGAATATCAGCCTGCAGCTGTATATTTAGCCTTTTCTGGCTATTAAAATAGGGGGACTCCGCAAAAAAATGATGTGGGGTCCCCCTATAGTTAATAGCCATAAAAGGCTATGCAGGCGACTGCAGGCTGATATTAATAGCCTAGGAAGGGGCCATGGATATTGCCCCCCCGGCTACAAACACCAGCTCACAAATGTCCCAGAAATGGTGCATCTCTAAGATACACCAATTCCGGCAATTAGCTTTTCTCTTCCCACTGCCTTGTAGTGCTTGCATATGGGGTAACATTTGTGGGGTTGATGTCACCTTTGTATTGTAAAGTGACATCAAGACCGGCTTTGTAATGGAGAGGCGTCAATAAGATACCTATCAATTACTAATCCTATAGTTGTTAAGGGTTTAAATAAACACACAGCCAGAATAAAGCCTATTAATGTAATAAAACACTAAGCACAGTTTCCCATCTTTATTGTAATCATAATTCCTGCAACGCCCTCGATCACCTGTAAAAAAATAAAATAATATAGAGCAGTCACATCAGGAGATATGACCTCTCTACAGGGCCTCCAGTGACACGCTGATAATGACTCCTGCAGTGTTATCACTGAGGGTTCACTTGAGTTAATGCTCTCACTTTACGGCACTACTGTGTGAGAATTTTCCCACACAGCGGTGCCACAAATGACAGCATGAACTCCAGAGATCTCTGACGGCTGAGTGATCCACTGCAGTAGGATACTTTCTGTCATTGTATCACTGGAGGCCCCGAGAGAGCAGTCACTTCTGCCGATGTGACAGCTCTACACAGGAGATCATTGTAGGACAATCGCTATTAAATGGATTATGTTGGAACAGGGAGTATACTATTGGTTTATTATTTTATTTTTTTACATGTGATCGAGGGCATCTGGGATTAGCTGTATGATGAGGATGTACTGTATATGTGTTTTTTTTTACACTTGAACACAGTAGGCGGCTGATGGGACTACTACTGTCCCATCATCGGCCAGCTGTCACTGTAGCAGACATAGCCGGATGGGACTAGCAGTCCCATCAGACGATGCCTGCCTACATACAGACCCGTGAACACACACAAAGCCCCGCAGACCCCCATCGACCCCCCCAGACACCTGCACACATACACACAGAGACCCGCGCACAGACACACACATCTTCTCAGCACGTAGTCTCCACCCACAAACATGGTCTCCGCCCACACACTCTTCCTCCTCCCAATCTGCAGCGTTTCTCGCACACAACTCCACAGCAAAACCACAGATCTTTTAAACCTGCAGTTTTGCTCTGGATTTGCCTGACTCAATGGTAGTTCAATGGGTGCAGAAATGCTGCAGATCCGCAAAAAGAATTGACATGATGCGGAAAATAAAACACTGCAAATCCACGCATATTTTTCCGCAGCATGTGCACACAAATTCTCAATTTCCCGTTGATAACAATGGTGGGGCAATACAATGCGGATTTGATGCAATTCCGAGTGTCCAAAAACACTGCGGAAACGCATCAAAATCGGCAACCTGTGCACACAGCCTAAGTGGTATGTCACTGGAATCAGGGTCTTTGCTCATAGATCATGCTCCTTTCAGCTGGAGTACCAAAAATGTCATCACAAATACCCTTTAATTCTATGTGTGGGTAAATTGGACAATGACTATTTTCCTATCAGCCATTGATAGTAGCAGAATCAAATCCCAGGGTAACATGATTTTAACCCCTTTCCTACATTAGACATACTATTCCATCCATGTGACCTGGGACCTAAGTCCCAAGGACTGAATAGTATGTCATAGCGATCAGGAGTGCCCCCCATGGGGAGTGCCGCTGATCGCAGCCGGGTGTCAGCTGATTATCACAGCTGACACCAGGCACTATGTGTCAGGGGCTGTCATGGACTGCTCCCAGCACGTTAACCCTTGGCACACCGCGATCAAACATGATCGCAGTGTACCGGGGGTATAGGAGAGAAGCACGCAGGGAGGGGGCTCCCTCTGTGCTTCCCTGAGACCCCTGGAGCAGCGTGATGTGCTGCACTGCTCTGGGGGCCACCTTCCCTGCAGGTCCCCAGATCCAATATGGCAGCAGGGACCTTCGGGGGCCTGCAGGGAGCCAGCTTCCACACTGCCTGCAGAGTGCAGACATGAGGAAGCCTGTGCAGCGCTTGTGTCAGATCGCTGATCTGTCACAGCAATCTGTGATGTGTCAGATCAGCAATCTGTCACATGACAGTGATGTTCCCCCTGGGACAGTGTAATAAATTTAAAAAAAGTGTAAAAATAATTTATAAAAAAATCGCTAAATAAATTTTAAAAAAAAATCCCTAATAAATTCATTTTTTGAAAATAAAAAAAACAATAAAAGTACACATATTTGGTATTGCCGCGTCCGTAACGACCCGTCCAATAAAACTGTCTCACTAGTTAACCCCTTTATTGAACCCCTTAAAAAATAAAAATAAAAAACGAAGCAAAAAATAATGCTTTATCATCATACTGCCAAACAAAAAGTGCAATAATGCGCAATTAAAAAGACGGACTTAAATAACCATGGTACCGCTGAAAACGTCATCTTGTCCCTCAAAAAACGAGCCATGACTCAGCATCATCAGCAAAAAAATAAAAAAGTTATAACTTGCAGAATAAAGTGATGCAAAAATAATTATTTTTATATAAAATTGTTTTCATAGCATAAAAGCGCCAAAACATAAAAAAATAAATGATGCATTGCTGTAACTGTACTGACCAAAAGAATAAAACCGCCTTATCAATTTTACTGCACGCAGAATGGTGTAAACGCACCCCCCAAAAGAAATTCATGAAATGCTGGTTTTTATTCATTCTGCGTCCCAAAAGTCAGAATAAAAAGCTATAAAAAAAGTCACATGCCCGAAAAGGATACAAATAGAAACGTCAACTCGTCCCGCAAAAAATAAGACCTCACATGACTCGGTGGGTCAAAATATGGAAAAATTATAGCTCTCAAAATGTGGTGATGCATAAACTATTTTTACAATAAAAAGCGTCTTTTAGCCTGCGACAGCTGCCAAAAATAAAAACCCACTATAAATAGTAAATCAAACCCCCCATTATCACCACCTTAGTTAGGGGAAAATAAAATTAAAAAAAATGTATTTATTTCCATTTTCCCATTAGGGCTAGGGTTAGGGCTAGGGTTAGGGTTAGGGTTAGGGTTAGGGCTAGGGCTGAGATTAGGGTTAGGGGTATTTTGGAGTTAGGGTTGGATTTAGAATTGGGGGGTTTCCACTGTTTTGGCACAGCAGGGGCTTTCCAAATGCGACATGGCGTCCGATCTCAATTCCAGCCAAAAAAGTCAAATGGCGCTGCTTCCCTTCCAAGCTCTGCCATGTGTCCAAATAGTGGCTAACCCCCACATATGGGGTATCAGCATACTCAGGACAAATTGCACAATAACTTTTGGGGTCCAGTTACCCTTGGGAAAATAAAAATTGGGGGTGAAAAGATCATTTTTGTAGAAAAAATATGATTTTTTAATTGTACGGCTGTACGTTATAAACTTCTGTGATGCCCTTGGGGGTTCAAAGTGCTCACCACATATCTAGATAAGTTCCTTGGGGGTCTAGTTTCCAAAATGGGGTCACTTGTGGGGGGTTTCCACTGTTTAGGCACATCAAGAGCTCTCCAAACGTGACATGGCATCCGATCTGAATTCCAGCCAATTTTGCAGTGAAAAAGTCAAACGGCGCTCCTCCCTTCCGAGCTCTGCCATGCGCTCAAACAGTACCAGGTATCAGCGTACTCAGGACAAATTGCACAATAACTTTTCCAGTCTAATTTCTCCTGTTACCCTTGGTAAAATAAAAAAATTGAACCTGAAGTAATTTTTTTTTTTAAAAAGTTAAATGTTCATTTTTTTTATACATTCAAAAAATTTCTGTGAAGCACCTGAAGGGTTAATAAACTTCTTGAATATGGTTTTGAGCACCTTGAGGGGTGCAGTTTTTAGAATGTTGTCACTTTTAGGTATTTTCTATCATATAGACCCCTCAAAGTGACTTCAAATGTGATGTGGTCCCTAAAAATAAAAATGTAAAAATGAGAAATCGCTGGTCAACTTTTAACCCATATAACTTTCTAACAAAAAAAAAATTGTAGTTCCCAAATTGTGCTGATGTAAAGTAAACATGTGGGAAATGTTATTTATTAAGTTTTTTGAGTGCCATATCTCTGTGATTTAAGAGCATAAAAATTCAAAGTTGGAAAATTGCGAAATTTTCTAAATTTTCGCCAAATTTTTGTTTTTTTCACAAATAAACGCAAGTTATATGAATGAAATTTTACCACTATCGTGAAGTACAATATGTCATGAGAAAGCAATGTCAGAATCACCGGGATCCATGGAAGTGTTCCAGAGTTATTACCTCATAAAGGGACAGTGGTCAGAATTGTAAAAATTGGCCGGGGCATTAACATGCAAAGCACCCTTGAAAGTAAAGGAGTTAAAACACAGTTTTCATTAAAATCTATAACATGTGAGATGATGTTTTTTAAGCTCTTAATAAAATGTTGCAGATCTATAGACACACTGCACCATCATTAAGATAGAAGAATATACCTCACATGAACATATTGCTTCTGTTCTTTCCAGCTTTCTTGATCCCACCAAGCAGAGCCACATTTCATATACCCTGTTTATGTGCTTCTGGCACTGGACGCTTAATTAGGATTACCATGGTTTGTTGGCAGAGTTATGCCATCACATTAATTTTTGATTTGAAACCTTAGTTTCAACTCACATCTTCAAAGCTACACTGGCTTGAGCTTTCATCCCTCTGTGTACATTCAGTTTTTCTGTACTAACTTTTTTATATATTTTTCTAAGCTTCAAGAGAGCCGAAGAAGAAAATAGACAAATAAATATATAAAAGTACAGGTGCATGAGGGCATTTTCTTGCTATATGCAATCATTCATGGGAATAATAAGTAATGTTCCCAAGACAGCTCTAAGACTACATAACTTGTCTGCAAGTCTAAAACTGAAAACCTGATTAAGAAAATTGCATACGACCTGAATAATGGTTAAAAGAAATAATAAAGTTTTATTAACCCCTTATTGTGAAATATCACGTTTTTGCTCTTTTGTTTTATATTCTTGTTTTTCCAAGAGAAATAACTTTTTTTTTATTTTTCCATCAATATACAGTGGCATGTAAAAGTTTGGGCATCTCTGGTCAAAATTACTTTTATTGCGAACAGTTAAGCAATTGAAGATGAACTTGTATTTTAGTAAAAAAAAAATCTTTTCATCTTTTACCTTTTAAAAGATACAAAAAGGAAAATGGGACCATGCAAATGTTTGGGGACCCTGCATTGTTTTAGTATCTAGTAGCACTGCCTTTTGAAAGTATCACAGCTTGTAAACGCTTTTTGTAGCCAGACAAGAGTATTTCAGTTATTATTTGAGAGATTTTCAGCAATTCTTCCTTAGAAAATTCTTCCAGTTCTGTGAGATTCTTGGGTCATCTTGCATGCACAGCTATTTTGATGTCTATCTCAGGTTTTCAATGATGTTCAGATCAGGGGACTGTGAGAGCCATTGTAAAACCGGCAGCTTGCGCCTTTTAAGGTAGTCTATTGTGGATTTTGACATGTGTTTACGATCATTATCCATTTGTAGAAGCCATCTTCTATTCAATTTGATTTTTTTTACAGATAGTGTTATGTTTGCTTCAAGAATTTGTTGAAATTTTATTCTTTCCACTACCCATGAAATGCACCTCATGCCATTGGTTACAACACAACTCCAATGAATGACTGATTATTATTATTATTATTTATTATTATAGCGCCATTTATTTCATGGCGCTTTACATGTGAGGAGGGGTATACATAATACATACAAGTACAGTAATCTTAAACAATACAAGTCACGACTGGTACAGGAGGAGAGAGGATCCTGCCCGCGAGGGCTCACAATCTACAAACTGATCCACTCCAATGCTGAATGATTGTCAAGATGTTCTTTTCCTGAAATTCTGTGCCCTTTTTTCACCACACTCCAGATGGATGAAGAGACATCAAAGACATCATTGGCGACTCACCACACATTACATACAGGAAATGCAAAACTATAGGGGATCGGTTAGTGCATAGTCACTTTATCCCTCCTCAAACAAATGAAACTAGTCTGCCAAAGAAACCTGTGGGGTTGTTTAGATGTGGCATGTGCGTGGCGTGTGACTCTGTCCAGATGGGAAAACAATTCTATTATTAAAATACTGGTGAAATGAATAAGATTAAGAAATTTATTAATTGTAAGACCCAAGGAGTTATATACAGTATAAAGTGACCTGTAACTGCAGTAAAGCATACGTCGGTAAAACTATCAGGGAATTCAGGAGAGTGGGAAAACATTTTGGGGATATCTGCAACAAATAGAATGCACCACAGGCCAGACACGTCAATAGATTCCATGAGGGTGATGTTGGGATGATTTGTTTTATGGACATTGACAAGGTTAAACTGCCAGCCAGGGGAGCTGACTTTGATAGGATGATTCTACTGAGGGAATCAAGGTGGATTTTCCATTTGGACACATGCCATCCTCGACGTCTAAATGATCAGTGAAATTATGGGTGCTTTTTGTAAAGGGTGGGGGACGTATTGCTACACCTCCAATCCTCCTGCTGCCTGTGCCCCCACTCCTGCCACCCTCCCCCCTCATTTGATTTCTCATATCTCAACTTATATTTTATAGTATGAACACATATTACATTGGTGATCCTGTATCTGGACACATGCTCTCATTAAGCCCTCCCTCTCAAACAGATCATGTAAGAGGGTCCATTAAGACGTGATATCTATCATTAGGGATATTAGCTATTACTGTATCTGAACTAATTCCCCAGTTTTTCATTACTTCAACTCAGAGTCTCTGTTATAGCATTTTTACTTGAGATACTTTATAAGAGAATTAATGATCTAGACTTTGGATCATTGGCCTATACTGGCTATTTCTTAATATGCCCATTTCTGTCTTTTCTGAAACTGTCAGGTACAACAATGTGAGAGACCCCCTTCCCCTGTGCCACTTGTTTGTCTTTTGGGGAATCCTCTCTGCACATAATAACTGTATCCAAGTAAATGGCTCAGACTGATCTCCTCACATCAGTCTATTGACCTAAGGTGGTGTGTGAAGGATACCCCTCAGAACCAGCGTGCATTACGAATCGTTCCAGAAAATGTATCAGGCGCATCATACTGGTGCTTCATTAGGCGGTCCATTTGACCAGAAGCAGCTACGTATCCCCTGCACTGAATGTCAGGCCATGTGTAATGCGGCGATCGTTGCCAGATATAACTAGGCGAAGGCGGCGTTGTCACTTCCGTGCCGACTGCGTTCCACTGCTGGACCACATGTGATATTGGATGTGATGAAGCAAAGGAAATACCATCATTTCTTGGCCAGCCATGTTTCAGCATGCTGTTCAAAGCCCGGAGATGACGTTACACGCTGGCACAAAGTGGGACATACAGCGCCTCTATTTAAAGGAGCGCAGGATGGAGGGCTCAAATGTACTGCACATTTCTTACATATGGGTTGTGACCCAACTGGTCAGGCCTGAATCGGGGTCTCCTGCTACTGAAGGATCCTTAGATATTTATCCAGAATTGAGAGTACCCAATTCTGAATAATTTTCTATCTACTGGCTAACACGGTACAAAGATATACAGTACATCTTTCCTGTATAGGTATTTATACCACATTTTTCCTTTTTGCTCCCCTGATGAATCCCCTCTACTGAGGAGAAAACACATAGGGAGAAAAACAATTATACTACGGTGGGTACATCTTAGCAGTCTACACTTGGGGACTGCCCTTGTGATGGCAGGAACAATAGAGGAGCATGACAGGTAATTTGCAGGGAAGTTCCCCCCTACATGTAACTATTCTGTTTGTTCCTGCAAGACCTGAACCTGCTAATGAAAAATTCCACAAACCAGTGAGATCAAACCACTTTTTTATTGATCACTGGTTTAAGCACTGGAACTTTATGAATGTGTATACAGGGTGAGCCATTTATACGGTTACACCTAAATAAAATGGGAATGGTTGGTGATATCTACTTCCTGTTTGTGGCACATTAGTATATGGGAGAGAGTAAACTTTTCAAGATGGGTGGTGACCATGGTGGCCATTTTGAAGTCGGCCATTTTGGATCCAACTTTATTTTTTCAATGGGAAGAGGGTGATGTGACACATCAAAATTATTGAGAATTTCACAAGACAAACAATGGTGTGCTTGGTTTTAACTTGACTTTATTCTTTCATGAGTTATTTATAAGTTTATGACCACTTATAAAATGTGTTCAAAGTGCTGCTAATTGTGTTGGATTGTTAATGCAACCCTCTTTTCCCACTCTTGACACACTGATAGCAACACCTCAGAAGAAATTCTAGTCTAAGGGGGTCAGATTCTTTGTAGGAATGCTTGGACCTGATACCCATAATGTGGTGGTGCACAACGTGCTGGAAAAACTCAGGGAACATGCCATCTTCAGTGCATAAAGAGGGCAACCCATCATCATGTAGCAATTTCAGATTGAGGTTTCCATTGATGAAGAATGATCCCACTATCTTTGTACCCCATATACAACACCATAACATCAATTATGGGTGTCAGGTCTGAGCATTCCTACATGAACAGTTTCCTGGAAAGTGGATTGGTCATCGTGGGCCAGTTGAATGGCCACCAAGGTCTCCCAATCTAACCCCCTTAGACTTTTATCTTTGAGGTCATCTGAAGTCAATTGTCTATGCTGTGAAGATATGAGATGTGCAGCATCTTAAACAACTCATACTGGAAGCCTGTGCTAGAATTTCTTCAGCGTTGTTGCTATCAGTGTGTCAAGAGTGGGAGAAGAGGGTTGCATTGACAATTCAACAGAATGGGCAGCACTTTGAACACATTTTATAAGTGGTCATAAACTTGTAAATAACTCAAGAAAGAATAAAGTTACCTTATAAACAAGCACA